>NW_027507903.1:601048006-601275492 GCF_037356315.1 Lithobates pipiens
GAAGCACCGCCCATGGTCTTAACTGGGCACCCTAGCTTATCGGTCTGTGGCGGGCGAGCTGGCACTTGCAGGCCCTGAGCGGCCCCCGAGGTAGATGGGCCGACGAAGGGCGGGGCTGCCACTGAGGTAGCGCACCAGGCCGCAGTATGTGTTGCTGACTGGCAGATTGTACACAGAGGGGACCGAAGCCCCGCGAAGTGGCGGCAGAACAGTTCTGTGTCCATGGTGCTCCAATCCGTAGGGGTCTGGAACTGGGAAAGCCTGGCGGCTGCTTTAGCGGAGAAGGATCGGTGGTAGTCATAAAAAGAAGATCCGCCGTATTTGTAGCCCAGGTCAACTACCACATGGAGGTACCGATCCAGCTCCTCCCTCCTGCCAGGGGAGGCTGAGCAAATGATGTCCCTCATCATGCCAAAAGCTAAGGTAAACTCAGTAACTGAGAGCTTCCTATCTAATCTAGAGTCCTTAGCTTTGAGGACCACTGATACGTCCCCCCAAGTATAGGCCTTATTCTCTGCCAGCTCATGAATTGAGATCAGCAGGGAAGCCAAATTGACGTCCTTTCCCTCTAAGATGTCCTTCCTGATGTTTGCTGACACCATATGAGATGGGTACACTATCGGTGCAGCTCCGGGGATACCTGCAGGAGGGCTCACAACTGGTAGGGATGCTGGTACAGGCGGAGAAACAGAGGGTTGGGTCTCAAGGAGGGCTACTCGGCCCTGCAGATCTGTCATCGAGGTCGTGATGGATGACACCAGGGTGTGGAGCTGGGAGATAGAAGAGGCGATGGAGCCTAAGGAGGCCTGCTGAGTAGAAGCCTCCACCGCCGCGGGAGGAGGAAACAGGAGCCGGAAAAGCTCTGCCTTTCTGGCTGTTGCTGGAAAGGGGATACCCCTGCGTCTTAGCTCGGCTGTTAGCCTGGGAATGGTCCAAGCTCTGAAGGCCCTTTGGCTGCCATTCTCTGAACCGGATGGAGACAATGGAGCCGTGAGGTCCTCGCTGCCGGCCTGGGACATGGTGGCGGAAATTGGGTCTGACGAGGCCACAAGCCCTCTGATGCGATTCTTTCTCCTAATACGGACCTATAAGGGGTGAGATGGATTACAACTGGTTGGAGACTCCTAAAGAAATACCTGTTTCAAAGAAGGCAGCTTTGCTGAAGGGCATTTCCCCGCTAGATGATTATGCTTACCTAAGAAGGCACCGTCTGACCAGGTGCAGGCTGGACCTACTGAACTCGACTGACCTGAGGAGATGAAGGTGAAGTTTGTTTGAGACTCCCACCTGACGAAGGCTAGCTAACAGTGGAAGTGAGACGTCACACACGAGATAAACGACACCAAAGAAGGAAATAAATTTTCCTCTTTCCCACCCCCCTGAATCGCCCCCCCCTTTTTTTTTTTTTTTTTTCCTTTTTTTTTCTTTTTTTTCCCCTTCTTTTTTTTTTTTTTTTTTTAGTGAAATGAGGCTGATGAGCAAGGCCCCCCGATAAGAATCCAACGTTGAAGAATCAACTGGACTAGAAGCGGGAAGTAATACGTGACCGTGAAATGAGTGAATCTGCCATGACAGAGATCCGAATCGCCATGCCACAAGCTTGCGACCGAGCACGAAACGGAACCTGGAGCATGTACTGAAATGAGGCCAGTCCTGGGGCACGCCGGAACGAATTTGGTCCATGAACATGACTATTCGTACCGGAACGTGATAGGTGAAACGAAATGAAACCCATGACAAAGACTGGAATCAGACGACGAGCCCAAGCACCTAGAAAATGAATCCCATCTTTGGAGCATGTACTGAAATGAGGCGTAGCAGCTGGGCACACCGGAACGAATCGGTGCATCAAATAAATGCAACGAGATTCGAATCGGAGTGTAATAAGTGACAGAAATGATATCCCATGACAGAGACAAGATTCAACGACTGGACTGACGGTAGCAAATAATGAATCCGTCTCTGGCGCATGTACTGAAATGAGGCGTAGCAGCTGGGCACGCCAGAACGAATCGGTGCATAGTAACATGCGACAGGATTCGAATTGGAGTGTAATAAGTGACAGAAATGATATCCCATGACAGAGACAAGATTCAACGAGTGGACCGATGGTAGCAAATAATGAATCCGTCTCTGGCGCATGTACTGAAATGAGGCCATTCCTGGGGCACGCCGAGACGAATTGGTCCATGAACATGACTATTCGTACCGGAACGTGATAGGTGAAATGAAATGAAACCCATGACAAAGACTGGAATCAGAAGACGAGCCCATGCACCTAACAAATGAATCCCGTCTTTGGAGCATGTACTGAAATGAGGCGTAGCAGCTGGGCGCACCAGGACGAATCGGTGCATAGAGGAATGCGACAGGATTCGAATTGGAGCGTAATAAGTGACAGAAATGATATGCCATGACAAAGACAAGAATCAGGGACCGAGCGTGAACCTGCAAGTGATTCAGTCTCTGGAGCATGTACAGAAATGAGGCCGAACCCTGGGGCACTTCAAAGCGAATCGGTGCACCAGCGGTGCGACAGGATTCGCGACGGAGCGCGACTAGTGACAGAAATGATATTGGAGCAGCAAATGACTGGGACTGAAATGTTTGAACGAGGTGAAATGAGACACATAACATAATTGCAAGAAATGAAGAGACACATTCGAACTGGAGCAGAGCAAGCGAAACGTGCGGACTGATTGCCTTGTCGTAACAAGCAGTCGGCTGTGGGTCGAACGATTCGACCGCTACAATAGAAATGCACGGGCAGTCGAACGGTTTCGAATGCCGTAGCTGCGAATGAATCGCCTGACGTGGCGTAATCGAACGTGTCCAATGATGACAACACCTGCGTCGAAAGTAGCATACAGTGACAAGCGTACGTGGCCACCGAAACATTCGATATGACAGAACAGAGCGGCTCGTGCGTACAAGCAAAATAACGTTACATCGAAAACGTAATGAAAAGAGGGTGCCGAAGCCCTACCTGCGACAGCCGGCCCGAGCGACAAATTCGATGGGTATAGCGACGACGAATCTACGGCCGCTGATGGACGAGACGGGATTGTCGAATTGAAGACGAAAACGCGGGAACCGCCGAACAGGCTCGCTGCGTCTGATCTGGATAGTCGGCCCTTGATATCTGACGTATCAGGTATCGCGCACCGGAACCGACGAGGAAGATGGGCGGACGGCAGGTTATATACCCACCGGGCTCCTCCCATAATTTCAGGCCACCATACTGGCCTTTCTATATATATATATAATATACATATATATATATATATATATATATATATACATATAATTACATATATATATATATATATATATATATATATAGTATATAATATTTTTATATATATACTAGACTGTGTGTATATGTATGTGTATATATATATATATATATATATATATATATATATATATATATATATATATATGTATTTGTTTGTATATCTCATATGACTCACACTGTATAAATGTTTATAAGCAGTATTTAAAAAAAAGAGATTTATGTTCTTTGTGGATGAAGGAGCACAAGGGACAGCAGCATTGGCAGTCTTGGGACAGGGGACTGTTATATGTACTAGCAGATTTAAATACAATAACAAACTGAAGCCGAACGACAGCTTTATACTTTATAAGCAATTAAAAGCAAACAGTTGTTTTTTTTTTCCTTTTGGGATAAAGATTTTACATACATAATTAAAAGGTGATCATTGCAAGCACCCCTGTCAGTGGTAAATGGTTTGTCTCATATCTGTAACTGATTCATCTGGTACAGAGCTTATTCTTTTGAAAAACAGACTTACTGGCTGAATCACCAGATTAAAATAGAAAGAAAGCCTAAAAAAAAAAAAACAAAAAAAAAAAACACGCAGCCATCACATCAAATGGCGCGTACACACGATCGGAATTCCAGCCAGAAAAAGACTGATGAGAGCTTTTCATCGGAAAATGCAACCGTGTGTATGCTCCATCGGAATTTAGCTGTCCGAATTTCCGCCAGCCAAAAATTGATAGCATGTTCTCAATTTTTCAGACGGAAAAACTTTCTATCGGTAATTCTGTTCGTGTGTATGCAATTCCGACACGCCAAAAATCACGCATGCTCAGATTTAACTACGAGACAGAAGCTATTGGCTACTGGCTATTGAACTTCCTTTTTCTAGTCACGTCGTACGTGTTGTACGTCACCGTGGAATTGATGTGACCGTGTGTAGGCAAGACAGCTTGAGTCCTGGGGTAGAATCATCTCACAGCCCAGGCTCAGAGTTCTACCACTTTAAATGGTGAGCATTACACCAAACACGAATCCTCTCTGCCAGAGGAAAGACCCATAAAGTCATAAAGTCATGCGAGGTGCCAAACCAAGATGGTTCTCCCAGCCACCTATTAGACATGTAAAGGTGATTGGTGATGGAGGAAAGTTGGAAATAAGAAAGTTACATGGCAAGGGGTTCAAGAAGTACACTCCTACTGCTCTCCTAATGACCCTGCAAGGTGGTCTAAGCCCTTGTACACACGGTCAGACATTCCGACAGAAAATGTCCGATCGGACCATGTTCTCAGATAATCCGACCGTGTGTGGGCTCCATCGGACTGTTTCCGTCGCAATATCCGACCGACAAAGTTTTAGAGCTGGGCTATAAAATTTTCCGTCAACATGATCCGATCGGACTTTGTCTGATCGTTTGTAGAGAATTCCGATCGGACAAAGTGCCACGCATGCTCAGATCAAATTCCTAGACCAAAAGCTATTGGCTACTGGCCTGAACGTAGTCCCGTCGTAACAAAATAATGTCACCGTGTTCTGAACGATCGAATTTTCCGACAATTTTGTCCGACCGTGTGTATGCAACACAAGTTTCGGACAAAATCCGTCAGACAAAATCCGATGGGTTTTGTTGTCGGAATGTCCGACCGTGTGTACAAGGGCTAAGAGTCAATGGTCTATGAGTGCTATGGCTTATAAAGAACTCAAATCTCTTTAGTGGTCTTGTGGTCTAGTGTTGGTAGAATTGTGTGGTGATGACACTGTTTTCCTTCTTCTCACAGCTGTCCCAATACAGAAAAGTACCTTTACACCTATTCTGGATGTCGTGGAGCCGTGTTAATCGTAGCCATGTATGGAGGGGTTGGGGCCGCCGTTGCTGTGTTGGTGATAACTTCCGTGATTCTGGGGGTATTCTTCTACAGAAAGAAGTATTACTATTAAGGAGGACTTTTTGTGATGATAGTGGTTCTCCTGTTCCATAATGTGGATGGATCACTGGTATGTGAACTGTTTATTGGACACTTTACGCTGAACTTTCTTGAATAGTGCTCATAGATCAGTGATTTAGGATCTGGTCAACAAAAGAGTTGCTGAGGGAAATGTTCTGATGATAGCTATGTCTTTGTTATAAAGAAAACCTTTTCCATAGCTATTGTTATTGATTACTTCTAAACCTGCAACTGCTACCTGCCTGTTTGTCATAGCGAGTAGAGACCAATGGCGACCTCCAATACTGTAAGTCACTAAGAAAGAACATGTACACAGATAAGGTCTTCTGACTTTTCTGGGTCAATGATTTCAAAATATTAGAAGGTAAGCGCAGAATAAGAGCTCCATTTCAAAAGAAAAGGGGTCCAAGTATATTTATTTCATTGTAGGCAATCAAAGATAACAAAGCCAACACTTTTTAGTAGCTAAAGGATTCCCCTGTCATTGGGACTTACATTGCTGGTTTAGTTGACTTTAGTTGGCCTTTGTAGCCAATGGAATTTGAGGTTAAATCTACTCTGGAATAAATTGGCTCCTTAACCTCCCTAGCGGTATGATTATTTCAGATTTTAGGTGCTGAAAGCGGTGCCATTATTTTGCATGGAAATTTGGCGTTTTATATTGTAGGCCTGTAATTCTTAGAAATAATTCACTTAAATCTGTCCAAACAAGAGTCTAATAGACATCCCGGGTATGATAAAATTTGATATACGAAATCATAAATTATAATAAATATATATATATATATATATATATATATATATATATATATATATATATATATATATATATATATATTTTATTATAATTTATGATTTTGTATTTCAAATTTTATCTTATATATATAATAAATAACTATAACAAATAATAATATAATAATAATAAAAAATATTCAATAATGTAATCAAATCAAAAACACTGAAATGTGCTGAGTTGCAGAATTGTCGCTGTCATTACTTTTAGTTTTTGTTGACGAATTTCCCCACAAGTCGCTACCGCTCAATTCTGCAAGTGATTCTAATTTATTATCGCTTTTTCTAGCTGGTCTATAACCACTTTTGATGTAAACGGACATTTTTGGTTGCAATGGACAATCTCCAGTTTCCTGGCATAAAGAATAATATTTATAATATAAAACTACATGCAGGGCTCTGGACAAACCACTAAGGACAAAGGGGATGTGTAATTATTTGATACAGTACTGTAATCTGTAAGATTACAGTATACTGTATCTATACTTTCTTTTTTACTTTTTGAATTTGGGACCGAACTCCATCCCCGTGCGTCGCAACGCTCGCAGGGAACGGAGCTTGGCACTGCCACAGATCGAGCGAGACACGGCGGCTCACTGATCACAGCGGGGAGACATCGCTGGATCCAGGGGACAAGGTAAGTAACCCCCTCCATGGATCCTGCGATGGGATCCCGAGTCTGGCTCGAGAATACCGCTTATGGTAATGAAATCTCACCCCCAGCCAGACTCTGGAATACCGCCAGGGAGGTTAAATTGAAAACCCTGCTTCAGCAGTTAGTTTACAAGGAGCTCTATCATTAATAACCTAACTAAATCATCAATCTAAGCACTAATAAAGGGTGGCGTTTATAGCTCCAAAATGTGTCGGCTTGTTTGAGTTTGTTATTTTTGGACCTCTGTGATTGTTCTGTTTGAAATGCCAATATATGCAATAACTCCTTAGACCTGGTCTTATGCCGCGTACACGCGGTCGTATTTTCCGACGGGAAATGTTGGATGTGGGCTTGTTGTCGGAAAGTCCAACCATGAGCATGCTCCATCGAACATTTGCTGTCGGACTTTCTGCCAACAAATGTTTCTTAGCAGGTTCTCAAATTTTCAGCCAACAAAACTTTGTTGTCGGAAAGTCCGATTGTGTGTACACAAGTCCGTCGCACAAAAGTTCACCCATGCTCTGAATCAAGCCGAAGGAGCCGCATTGGCTACTGAACTTCATTTTTCACGGTTCGACATACGTCACCGCGTTCCCATGTTCGGAATTGTTGGCCAACATTTGTGTGACCGTCTTGTGTATGCAAGACAAGTTGGAGCCAACAACCTTCGAACAAAAATCCATGGTTTTGTTGGCAGAAAGTCCGATCGTGTGTACGCAACATTAGTATGACTAATTGACATGGCACCATCCACAAGCAGCTTAACTCTTCAGTAAGTTGAGGAAAGTGGAAAGGTAGCGCTGGACTTGCAGAGTTATCATGCTGGTAAGTTTACTTAAAGTACTGATGTTGATGTAAATGGTCTGGCTCATAGGCAGGCATCTTCTACACCTCAGATGATCTCCAGAGTCTCCTTGGATAATAGTGTGATGTAACAAAAAATTGAAATTGAAGCTCCACGCCATTGCATAGGTTCAGATACAACTTTATTCCAATAAAAGTCAGGGGTACAATCCAAAAAAGTATTCAATGTGTTTCGGGGATCAGGGCTTGAATGACTACAATGTGAACAAACCAAGAGTGGGCTGGACCTACAATGGTATTTTTCCAGTGTGAGCATGCAAGAGAAGCACTGTGAAGCCTCTGGTGAGATAATAGAAGACAACACACTTACTCCAGGTGCTCAGGCTTAAGATGTCCTCCTTCCCTCCAACTAAGATACTTGAGAATAAAAAAACAAAATGGTAGCAATTCTTCTGTAGTCTTTTATTATCACATGACCATTAAAATGTGATTACTGGCGCGTTTCGGCACTTAGCCTTGTTCACAGCCCAGTCACCATATACATATATTTTATATACAACTATATAGATCAGACCAAAATGAGGGACAAAAGAGGGACAGAGGGACTTTGTTCCAAATCAGGGACAGTCCCTCAAAAGTCCGGGACAGTTGGGAGCTATGGTTCTGGAAATGGCCAATGACGACCTTTAAAACCTCAATCCACTTCTATATCCTGCACACCTACCATTCCAATGTTTTTCAGAGCATGGGGCCAGTGGGATTATTATATAAAGACTAGTCCTTAGGGCTAGCATAGTCCTGATCTGGGCCTGTAAAACTGAGGATAAGTGTAATTCTGTCATATTTAATATATATAAGTAGCCTCAGTATAATCCTGAAAAATCACTGTATATTGTTAATTTAATTTTTTTTAACCCAAAGTTTATTTTTTCTGTATAAAATTGTAATAAAGTACATTGACAATCAGAAAAGGAAAGTCCCATTGTCTTCATTTACTATTTTGCAGTAATTTTAGGCACAAAAGTGCAGAGGATAAGTCCATTGTTATCATTATTTTGGGGAATTTTCGTACAGCGTTTTTGAGCTGTGACTTTTTTTTATTAGCCAATAGAGAAAAATATAATTTGTTTCATCAGCTGCTGCTATGTTTTTCATCTTTTTTCATCTGCTTTTTTAGTATTATTTTTATTCTTTATTTTTTAGGGTTAGGGGGTTAGGATTAGGGTTAGAGGTTAGAGTTTAGGGTTAGGGTTAGAGTTGGGGGTTAATACTAGTGGTTGGGATTAACTAATTTATTTTATTTATGACTATGATTATTATTATTTGATTTATCTTGTTAGGGTTATGGGTTATTGGTATGATATATATATTTATTGTTAGGGGTTGGGCTTAGCATTAGTGGTCCATTTATATTTTGTTTAATGCAATATTTTTATTTATTATGATTTAATATGGATTTATTTATTATTGATTTATGATTATTATGTATTATTTATTTTTTATTATTATTATTATTTTTATTTAATTATTTCATTTGAGCTACAAAAAAAAACCTGGAAAAGACATGACAATAAGTTGCATGTTTTATATGGGATTAAAAAAGTCACCAATTTGCCTAAATCAAGCTACAAAAGTAGCTATAAAACCTTTTTTGAGCTTCAGGTGATTTGGAGTGAAAATGTGAACCACCAACACAGAGAATAATTTATTTTTCTCTCCCTGAGCGAGTTCAAGCTTCGAGCCACAAAATGATCAGGTGTGAATGGGGTCTTAAGGGGTCAATGTATACTGTATAAACGTTCCCACACAAATGTAACAAACATTCACACAACCCCAACAAAACTTGCTGTATTTAGTGTACAGTGGAAAGTTGCATTATGAGCATAATCCGTTCCAGGAGAATGCTTGTAATCCAAAGCACTGGCATATCAAAACAAGTTTCCCCATAGAAGTCAATGGAAACAAAGATAATTCATTCAACATTGACTTCTATTGCATGCAATACTGCATGTGGCCAGAGGTAGGGGGGTGCTGGAGAGACTCGGAAATACTCAGAGACCACTCGGATGCCCTCAGAAAGGCTCAGAAGCACTCTAGGAACTGAGAATTTCTGAGTGTTTCCGAACGGCTCCGAATGGCTCCGAGTGTCACCGGCAACCCCCGCACCTTTGGCCAAATGCGGTACTGCAGAGGGTTGAATCATGCTCATTTTGCAAGACAACACTCGCAAGTCCTCCTCTGGGTCCCCCTCTGTGCTCTGTGAATCCTCCTCAGCTCCCCATCCTCCTCCAGGTCCCCCTCTGTGCTCCGTGGATCCTCCTCTGGTCCCCATCCTCCTCCGGGTCCCCCTCTGTGCTCCATGGAGCCTCCTCTGGTTCCCGTTCTCCTCCGGGTCCCCCTCTGTGCTCCATGGATCCTCCTCTGGTCTCCATCCTCCTCTGGGTCCTCCTCTGTGCTCCGTAGATCCTCCTCTGGTTCCCATCCTTCTCTGGGTCCCCCTCCGATCTCCGCGAGTCCTCCTCTGGTCCTGTCCTCCTCTGGGTCCCCCTCTGTGCTCCGTGAATCCTCCTCAGGTCCCCATCCTCCTCCAGGTCCCCCTCTGTGCTCCATGGATCCTCCTCTGGTCCCCCTCTGTGCTCCGTGGATCCTCCTCTGGTCCCCATCCTCCTCCAGGTCCCCCTCTGTGCTCCATGAATCCTCCTCTGGTCCCCCTCTGTGCTCCGTGGATCCTCCTCTGGTCCCCATCCTCCTCCGGGTCCCCCTCTGTGCTCCGTGGATCCTCCTCCAGTCTCCGTCCTCTTCTGGGTCCCCCTCTGTGCTCCGTGGATCCTCCTCTGGTCCCCATCCTCCTCTGGGTCCCCCTCTGTGCTCTGTGGATCCTCCTCCAGTCCCCGTCCTCTTCTGGGTCCCCCTCGGTGCTCCGTGGATCCTCCTCTGGTCCCCATCCTCCTCCGGGTCCCCCTCTGTGCTCCGTGGATCCTCCTCCAGTCCCTGTCCTCTTCTGGGCCCCCCTCGGTGCTCCGTGGATCCCCCTCTGGTCCCCATCCTGCTCCGTGGATCCTCCTCAGCCCCCCCCCCCCCCCCCCCACCTTTCAGATATTTCAGGATGGAGGGCAGAGGAAGGAGCTGGTAAATACAGTATCTCATAAAAGTGAGTACACCCCTCACATTTTTGTAAATATTTTATTGTATCTTTTCATGTGACAACACTGAAGAAATGACACTTTGCTACAATGTAAAGTAGTGAGTGTACAGCTTGTATAACAGTGTAAATTTGCTGTCCCCTCAAAATAACTCAACACACAGCCATTAATGTCTAAACCGCTGGCAACAAAGGTGAGTACACCCCTAAGTGAAAATGTCCAAATTGGACCCAAAGTGTCAATATTTTGTGTGACCACCATTATTTTCCAGCACTGCCTTAACCTTCTTGGGCATGGAGTTCACCAGAGCTTCACAGGTTGTCACTGGAGTCCTCTTCCACTCCTTCATGGAAAATCACGGAGCTGGTGGATGTTAGAGACCTTGCGCCCCTCCACCTTCTGTTTGAGGGGGCATGGTGTTCCCCATATAGCAGCGATTTGGCATGCGATTTGACATGTTAAAGCGCATGCCAAATCGTACCAATGTCAACCTAGGCTAAGTTCTGGAGCAACTGAGCAAGTGCACAGTCTATTTGCCTTTAGCAAATCAACCCCTAAGCCCTTGTACACACATTCGGACATTCCGACGGTTTCCGTCGGAATATCCGATCAACAAAGTTTTAGAGCAGGACTATAAAATTTTCCGACAACACGATCCGATCGGACTTTGTCCGATCATGTGTAGAGAATTCCGATTGGACAAAATGGCATGCATGCTAAGATCAAATTCCTAGACCAAAGCTATTGGCTACTAGCCTGAATGTAGTCCCATCGTAATGAAACAACGTCACCACTTTCTGAACGCTCGGATTGTCCGACAACTTTGTCCGACCGTGTGTATGCAACAGTTTCGGACAAAATCCAACGGATTTGGTTGTCAGAATGTCCGACCGTGTGAAGAAGGGCTTAGAGAGGTCTTTTCTCCGCCAACTCACAAGTGCACTGAGCACGTTTTTTTTGGGGGGGGGGGGTTTTGTTTTGTTTTCTTGGACATAACCCCATAGGTAGTGCCCAGCAAAACGTCTAACTAGGAAATAGCAGGAAGGTGGAAGAATGTCTAAACTAATTTTAGAAAGTATTATTTTACTGAAAGGGTAGTTGAGGCTTGGAATAAACTTCCAACAGAGGTAATGAGACAGTCAACAGTAAATGGCTTCAAACATGCTTGGGACAAACATAGATCTCTACTCAGACTAGACAAAAAAGTTAACAGGGGGAAAAAAAAAAATGGGCAGACTCGATGGACTACTTGGTCTTTTTCTGATGTCACTTTTTTATATTTCTATGTTTGTTAACATGCAGACTTGAAGAGACCTACAGAAGTTTTCCAGCTGTTGCCTAGATCAGTGGTCATCAATCATGTCCTCAGGGCCCACTAACAGGCCAGGTTTTATGTATTACCTTGGGGAGATGCAGACTAGAATACTGCAATCACTGAGCAGCCAATGATATCACTTGTGATGGATTTCAGTTATCTTGCAAACCTGGCCTGTTAGTGGGTCCTGAGGACAGGAGTTGATGACCACTAGTCTAGATGATCAGGAATCATGCATTTGGACATTGGTGCAAATATTAGACTGATCCTGTAGAAATGCCATACCTTCCAACTTTTTGAGATGGGAATGAGGGACACCTATCAGCAAAAGTATGCAGGCATAGGACACACTTCTTGCCACTCCCCCTTAAAGGAGAACTGTACAAAAAACAAGATTGGTTAAACCCACAAGTCCTTTTTTTATCACTACTATTCCTTTATATTTGCTTTTGACACTTAAAAATGCAGCAATTTAGGAATCAGATGTAAGGTTTAGCACTGGGAAACACTTTTTGATAGATAAAAAGTGTATTTTTGAGAAAAAAAATCTATATAGATCAGACCAAAATGAGGGACAAATGAGGAGGAATGAGGGACAGAGGGACATTGCTCCAAAACAGGGACAGTCCCTCGAAATCAGGGACAGTTGGGAGCTATGCAACATGAACAGCTGCTGACAACGCAGGTTGGTTCTGAAGGCAGAGAACAGTGATAGGCATACCTTGTTCTGTTCAATATAATCACAATACTCTGATCACATCCTCCTAATCTTTCACATATTACATGTGTTACTGCTCAGCCCTATGAGAGCTGCCAACACACCAAAAGATGCACTGTACCAAAATCTCCCTGTCCCTAATGATGCAGTTCCATATTTTGGACTGTAGGTGGTAGTATATGATAATATAAAACCAATAAAAGATGGGTTCAAGTAATACTGTAGTCTGCTGTATAATTCACCATCATTTAAGTAGTTTTTACAATGCCCACTTCTATATAATGAAAGCAGAACTAAACTATATCAACATGAACTATTTTTAATCCCAATTCTGCTCGCATTACTAAATAGGTACAGTACATTATATATATATATATATATATATATATATATATATATTATATTATATTTAGATATTTATATAGTAGGTATAATGCATTACATGTAATTGCTTGAGGCCCGTTTCACTTTAGTACCTAAGTGTGATTACAAGTTTCTGGAGTTATACCTGGAGTGTTCTAAGTTAACTTTCTCTACTTACCCCTTTGGATTACAATTATTTGAGGAACTATTTAAGCTAACGAAGAAAGAAGATAAAGGAGGAAATACTTTAAGTGAGGCCTCTGTAGACTTTAAATAAGGGGAGCTCCCAAGTCTAGATAGTAACATACTTGCATGTTGTTTATTGTATTTGACTGTTGACTTATGTTGTGCTGACGTTCTACGTTGGAACGACAGTGCAAACTCTGTAAACACCTATTGCTATATTTTCAGTAAAAGTATTTCTGTTTACGAGTACAAGTGTGGTGTCGCGCCGGGCAAATGCCTGGGTGCATGCGCGCACGCAGGTGCAATATGGCGGGTGCGTGCAGATGCGCTACGGCAGGTGTGCACAGATGCGCGCCAGCTCGCGCGCACACATTGACGGTAGTTGGCGCCTTCTTCTCTATTTAAGTCTGCTGCAGACTGTAGGCAGGTTGCTGGATTATTGTCAACTCCCCGTGTCCCTTTTCCCTACTGCCTGTGTTTGATTATCTGATTCCTGTTGACTACTTGGCTTGTCTGACTCTCCCTGTTCTCCGCCTGCACCGACCCCTGGCTTGGATCCGACTACGCTTCCGTCTGCATGCCTGTACCTCCGCATGTCCACACGGTGTTGACCTCTGGCCTGGCTACCGACTCTGTTCCTGATGCATTTCCGGCTTCACAGAACAGCTGTATCTTTTACTGAGATTAAATTACACACATGTGGACTCTATTTACAAATTAGGCGACTTCTGAAGGCACTTGATTCCACTAGATTTTAATTAAGCGTATCAGAGTAAAGGGGGTTGAATACAAATGCACGCAACACTTTTCACATATTTGTAAAAAATATTGAAAACCATTTATCATTTTCCTTACACTTCACAATTATGTGCCACTTTGTATTGGTCTATCACATAAGATCCCAATAAAATACATTTATGTTTTTGGATGCAACATGACAAAATATGTGAAATTTTGAGGGGTATGAATACTTTTTCAAGGCACTGTATTTATAGTCAAAACTTTTTTTGCAGTTTTGGAGAAAGTAAACCCTGTCAGGTTTGTATCGCTGTATATGTTAGTGCAGAGGAGATTCCATGATTGTCACCAGGGCAGAAAGTGCAGTAATCCAAAATTTTGTGGTTGCCACCAGAACACAAGGTGAGGACAAATCTTCCAATGGGAATGGGAACACCTGATCTGATGACAACTATATATGAGTAAATTTCTCCTAGTTTGCAGAGATTTTCCATAATATTCTCATATATCTCCAGGACAGGAAGTTTGGTTAGTTTGCTTTTGACCCATTTGAGATGCTTCTTAGATCATACAAACTTAATTGACAGATCACAAACATTTGACTTGCAGTTGAATTACATCTGATCTGCATTAGGAAGGTGGGGCAGATACACAGAGTCCAGGTGCAGTAACAAGAATACATACAGTATCTCACAAAAGTGAGTACACCCCTCACATTTTTGTAAATATTTTATTCTATTTCGTGTGACAACACTGAAGAAATAACACTTTGCTGCAATGTAAAGTAGTGAGTGTACAGCTTGTATAACAGTGTAAATTTGCTGTTCCTTCAAAATAACTCAACACACAGCCATTAATGTCTAAACGGCTGCCAACAAAAGTGAGTACACCCCTAAGTGAAAATGTCAAAATTGGGCCCAAAGTGTCAATATTTTGTGTGGTCACCATTATTTTGCAGCACTGCCTTAACCCTCTTGGGCATGGACTTTACCAGAGCTTCACAGATTGTCACTGGAGTTCTCTTCCACTCCTCCATGACGACATCACGGAGCTGGTGGATGTTAGAGACCTTGCGCTCCTCCACCTTACATTTGAGGATGCCCCACAGATGCTCAATAGGGTTTAGGTCTGGAGACATGCTTGGTCAATCCATCACTTTCACCCTCAATTTCTTAAGCAAGGCAGTGGTCATCTTGGAGGGGTGTTTGGGGTCGTTATCATGTTGGAATACTGCCCTGTGGCCCAGTCTCCAAAGGGAGGGGATCATGTTCTGCTTTAGTATGTCAGAGTACAAGTTGGCATTCATGACAGAAAAATTGGAATAGATATTAGAAGGCTTGTACTTTTTAGGCACAATCACATGGGTAATTAATATATAACATTTTGTTTATTAAACATAGTGTGACAGTGGGGTCACTTTGGACACAGGGTGAATAAAAGAAACCCCCGATATGGTCTGTGATAGCCATATTCAAGGCTGTATATACATTGTATATAGATTGGATGTATACTGTACATGGGGGTTAAGTGTCATTGCTGTGAGGAATTAAGTTGTTTTGCATTTCTATTGTTCATTTAAGTCTGTCCTTGTGTGTATTGTAAAATGCCAGATAGACTGGCTGCCAACCCTTTGTAAAAAGATGTGTATTGGGTGGGATCGTTTGAAGCCTAGCAGACGTCAGGATGAGGTGTTGAGTCTTGGGATGTGTGGGTGGAGCTGGGCCCTTGTTCATGTTAAAGCATGTGCCTTGAATTGTGTATAAAGTTACAATGTTGCTCTTTAATAAAGTCATTCCTACTACAGAAGAGACAGAGTGTGTCTCGTCTTTTTGCCAGAGGGGTCGGCTCCTATAGGAAAGGGTCGTTTAGCTGTGGATATTGGTAGCGAGTGGATGTGTGTCTAGGAGAGGGAACATCGTAAACGGCGTTAACCCCCTTTATATTAGGGGTGCCGTTACACATAGAAAAAGCATTAAAAAATATCAACATTAGAAAAAGTCAGTATAACAGGGTTGAATAATTTATACTGTACATAGCCATAGGAAATTTGCATAAACAACTTGGAGGTCAAGGGCCACTCATTCCATAGCTTACTTTTGGACTCCAAACTTGATTATGTAACAGATTATGATGATAATGGTATCCTGGGCTCTACATGTTACGCACCTTGTGCTTCTTCAGGAGCATCAACAAACTTACTAAATAAGAAACAAAATATATACAATGAGATCAAAAATACAAATATACAATAAACATCAAATCAGCATTAAAATATTGGTGTGACACTGTGCTTGTGGAGTACCTCCTGTTTACCTGTCTAATATTACCCTTTTTAACACTGCTTTAACTGTATGTACAATATCGCCAAGTTCATGGAAGTACATCTATTTACACTATGATCCATATGTATGGACAATATAGTTAATCTCCTACACCAGTGATGGCGAACCTTGGCACCCCAGATGTTTTGGAACTACATTTCCCATGATGCTCTGGCACTATGCAGTGTAGTGGAGCATCATGGGAAATGTAGTTCCAAAACATCTGGGGTGCCAAGGTTCGCCATCACTATCCTACATGTTTATATACACTTTAGATCAATATTTTTGAGTTATCTATCGTAATTAGGTTTAGATTTTATTTTTTCTTCTCCTATTTTGCTCCCCCCCCCCCCCCCCCCCTTCATTTCCTCCAAAGTTTTTCTAATTGTGTTGTGTTGCTATTGAAGAAATGGACTTTGTGGGCTCAGGCTGGATGGGGTACATGACTGAAATCCAGACGAACTGTAATGCCGATGCTAAACAAGAGATAGGCATAAACCAATACATGGCAAAAATGAAACGTTTACTTAAAAAGAAATCAAATCTTTACTGGCACATAGAATTGCTATAGAAATATGTTTGCAAGAAACATATTTCTGTAGCAATTCTAAACATTGGTTTAAGAGTTCAGGTTTATCCATCTTTTCAAAATGCGCCCCCTGAGTTTAAGTTAGCTTGGGATAACATACTTACTCATTGTAGTTCTGAATTAATGAAATTGCTATTTATCAAGTATCAATCTGAGCTTAATACTTTGGATCAAGAGGTCCTCATATTGCAATCTACTAATGAAAATATTGAGAATTATGCACAATTTGCCAAGTGGGGACAAGAAATTAAGGATTATGCAACCAGAATTACTAAGGATCTTATTTACAAAAAGCATAATAAATTGTCAAAGGATAGGCTGGCCTTCTCCGAAGGCTTTGCATTTCACTAGCAAAATCCTACTAAGGGTAGGGGTCCTGGAAATAATCATCGTATGTCTAAGCCCTTGTACACACGATTGGGCATTCCGACAACAAAATCGGATTTTGTCCGAAACATGTGTTGCATACACACGGTCGGACAAAGTTGTCGGAAAATCCGATCGTACAGAACATGATGACGTTCTTTCATTACGACGGGACTACGTTCAGGCTAGTAGCCAATAGCTTTGGTCTAGGAATTTGATCTGAGCATGTGTGGCACTTTGTCCGATTGGAATTCTCTACACACAATCAGACAAAGTCTGATTGGCTCATGTTGTCGGAAAGTTTTATAGCCCAGCTCTAAAACTTTGTCTGCTGGATATTCCAAAGGAAACAGTCCGATGGAGCCCACACACAGTCGGATTATCCGACAACATGGTCCGATCGGCCATTTTCCGTCGGAATGTCCGACCGTGTGTACAAGGGCTAAAACTAAGACCAGCTATATGGTAACTGACGATGACACTGAGTCTGATTCTTTTCTTTTTTCTTTACACTCACTCCCTAGAAAAGGAAACACTACAAATCTTCACTGTAATCAAGAAGCACGTAAGCCGGACTATGGTGGTGGGTCTGTCACACCATTTTCAAAAAAATCCCCTCCTACTCAGGATACTAGTTTGATTTATCACAATCAAGCACATGGTAATGCACAGAATAATGGTGGTGGGTCTCAGTCACAACCTAAATATATTGGTGCTACTGCCCTACAAGCTATACAGATGCTTAACGCCCAATCAGAAGCTCACAATCTATCCCAGATCTCCTCCAATCACAATTCTGTTTCAGCAGATACTATCTCAACTACTTTGTCTCATGTAACTTCTGCTGATCAGTTACAGTCGCAGGTATACAATCCCCTTTATCTTGGTCTCATCAGACCACAGGACATGGTTCCAGTAATCCATGTCCTTAGTCTGCTTGTCTTCAGCAAACTATTTGCAGGCTTACTTGTGCATCATCTTTAGAAGAGGCTTCCTTCTGAGACAACAGTCATGCAGACCAATTTGATGCAGTGTGCGGCATATGGTCTGAGCACTGACAGGCTGACCCCCCCAAACCTTCAACCTCTGCAGCAATACTGGCAGCACTCATACGTCTATTTCCCAAAGACAACCTTGGGATATGCCGCTGAGCACGTGACCTCAACTTCTTTGGTTGACCATAGCAAGGCCTGTTCTGAGTGGAACCTGTCTTGTTAAACCGCTGTATGGTCTTGGCCACCGTGCTGCAGATCAGTTTCAGGGTCTTGGCAATCTTCTTATAGCCTAGGTCATCTTTATATAGAGCAACAATAATTTAATTTTTTCACATCTTCAGAGAGTTCTTTGCCATGAGGTGCCATGTTGAACTCCCAGTGACCAGTATGATACAGTGAGAGCGATAACACCAAGTTTAACACACCTGCTCCCCATTCACACCTGAGACCCTGTAACACTAATGAGTCACATGACACCTGGGAGGGAAAATGGCTAATTGGCTCCCAATTTAGACATTTTCACTTAGGGGTGTACTCACTTTTGTTGCCAGTGGTTTAGACATTAATGGCTGTGTGTTGAATTATTTTGAGGGGACAGCAAATTTACACTGTTATACAAGCTGTACACTCACTACTTTACATTGTAGCAAAGTGTCATTTCTTCAGTGTTGTCATAGAAAAGATATAATAAAATATTTACAAAAATGTGAGGGGTGTACTCACAAGATGGTACATTCATAAGGGGTCAGATAATCTATCCACCTATGGAATGTATTTTGTGACCGAAGCGGAAGGAACTATTTCTTTGAAAACAAAAAAATTCTTATCTTTGGAAAATTTGAATAGAATTTTTAAAGAACATGTATACGTGTAACAAAGAACTTAATCTGCTGACATCATATTTTACCTTACATAGCTAGAGTCAATAATTACTGAATTTTATGGTTGCTTTACTGAAGGAAATATTTATGTTGGATTATACATACTCACCAGATAAATAGAGAGGCTATCACACAAACAATGTCTGGAGTCACCAGGTTCCCCAGGGTTATTGAACCAAAATAAACGTGATTACAAGAGAACAAAAAGCTCAGAAATGTTCACACAAAATTCACACAAACTTTAAAAGAT
The DNA here is from genome assembly GCF_037356315.1 of Lithobates pipiens. Classification (NCBI taxonomy): domain Eukaryota; kingdom Metazoa; phylum Chordata; class Amphibia; order Anura; family Ranidae; genus Lithobates; species Lithobates pipiens. The sequence goes on from NW_027507903.1 coordinate 601,067,352, forward strand.
ATAGTTTATTTATCAAGTCAAACAATTAAATAAAAAATGTAAAACCCCTTAAAAAAAAACAAAAAACTCTAGTCTTCATTTATAAGATAGGTAAAATGTATGAATCTAGAAATCCCACGTATGCATAAAAGACCCACCCACAAATCTATAAAGATGGACAAAGAGGACATTTGAGGTGCTCAGTATATGAGCTGGGATTTTTTTAGGTGCCAATAACTAGAGTGATACGTGTGTCCTAAATTTCAACATTTTATTAACATTGTTCATGTTTAAAAATATAGAAAATCAAAATACAAATATATTAAAAAATGGAAATAATTCCTGTTTGTTATCCACACAGTGAATTCATTACAGCTGCGTGTAATGAGGTAGCAAGCCTGACATGTTTCGCCATGTGGTAGGCTTCCTCAGGTGATGTGTGCTCCCACACCTGGACAAATAAATCGAATACATAGGTAAGTATATATACATAAAAATTGTGCACCTTGGTTGTCATCAATTGTATGATAATGCATAAAAACAGTATTTATGTAATGGCTTTACATTCATGACTCAATTAGCAAAGATCAATATTAATGAACAATAAGAACAAGCAATTTCTAAATATAAACATAAAGGTTAGTGAAGGGCATCTTAGATTAAGATAGGGTTATGAGTAAGCACAATGTAAATGTGTGAAACGTGTCAACCTGATCTGCTATTGTCCTGTGGTGTTTGTCTTGCACTTTTATGGGAAGATGCAATAAATGGACTTTTCGGTGTGCAGCCATTTCTTTTTACATGCATCTTTATGGCAGGTGAGCCGAGGCATGCACTCGCAAGAAGAGTCCTCATCGTTGAATTTATTTTCACCTGGATCCACTCACCTGGAGCAGCGTGTCTCCTGCTTTCGTTACCCCAAATGTCCTATTTGTATATTCTTGGGATGTGGTGCCCTTTTCTATAAAGATGGACGTAGAGCAGGGGTCTTCAAACTTTCGAAACAATGGGCCAGTTTGCTGCCCTTCAAACTTTAGGGGGGGGGGGGCGGACTGTGGCCAGTGAAAGTAGAAAATGCCCTGCCATCGGTGGGAGTAAACAATAGGCTTGGTGGTCAGAAGTAATAAAATTACATGAAAGGTGTCAGTGTGAGAAATAGAGCCCCATCATTAGTGTCAGTGGGAGCATTATTTTCCCATCTCTGATGTCAATGGGAAGAATAGTACCCCATTGTTGGTGTAAGTGGGAGGAATAGCGCTCCGTCTTTGTAGTCAATGGAAGGAATAGTTAAGCAATATAAATAAAGATCTTGCGAGCTACCATTAGACAACACAAGGTTACAACTACCATCAGGCGTGGTGAAAAAAAGATGTATAAATGTGAATAAAGTGCCAATTCACAGCCGCTTAGCATTATTCACAATCTCATAATCTGTGAAAGAATATATAAATATAGAGAAGGTGCGGCGTTATGTGAAAATAACCTTACAAATGTTAGGATGATGCCATGAACAATAACATCAAAGTTGCCAGAAAAAATATATCAATGCAAATAAATCAAAACATTATGTGTTAAGCAAGTTCACAGTGAAATAAATTTCCTTAGTATCAAATATCACCAAAAAATTTTCTCTCAATATTTAACAGGTCCACAAAAAAAAAGTATACATTGAAAAATATCAATATAATATTGTCCCATAGAGTGACTCTAGTGTTTCCCAACAGACAGTGGGGGAGAAGGGGCGTGACTCCCGCGGGAGCCTATTCCTGGAAGTGGGTGCAAATACCTGTATTATACAGGTATCTGCACCCCCTGAAAGGTGCCAAATGTGACACCGGAGGGGGGGAGGGTTCCCGAAAAGCAGAGGTTCCATTTTTGTGTGAACCTCCGCTTTCACGCACGTGCTCCCCCTTTGTGACTGTGCTCCCCTCAAATAGTGTGGCCGCACAATCAAGTTTGGTCCAGACAAGCAGCTGAACCCCTAGAGTGCAATAGCAATATATATACCCCATTCCCTAACTATTTATTACAATGATGATCCACTATTAATCCCATTGTTAACAATAATTGATCAGATCATAACGCTCCATTAACCCCATAATAATGCATCCCCCTAAAACAGGGGAAGCCTTGTATATACCATTCTCTAGTTTGTTTCAGTATTATTCACAGTCAACCCCATTATTATAGTACATACATAACTGGATCATAACGCTCCGTTAACCCCCTATTAATGCATCATATGGATAGCTAGTTAACAACATGCAGCTATAAAGATATCTACCCGGCATCCATTACCGATCAACGGACTTAGCAATAAATATATATTTAAAAATAAAATTATAAATAAAAATATATTAATAAAAAAATATGATATTAAACCTTGTTTCCCATTATTTATTTCTATAAAAGTATATAATAACATATAAAAGAAGCTTAATTAGATATCTCCAAGGAGAAAGAACCCCCTGATCATGAGGCAATACAAAACAATAAATTATGAAGATAAAAGTAAGTAATGAAACACCCACTTACTGAGTAAATCTCATGTGTGTTCAGCCACAGGGGCTGAGCAGCAGGGCTACCAAAACTTCAATCCAGGTAAGTTGTATAAGGTTGAATAGCCCCCCATAGAAAAGGCATTGCTTCACTACAATGTCCTCCAACAAATTAGTGAGGAAACGAATGGCGCCAATGTGGTCCCCGGCGTCTTCCTTATATCTCACCATGTGGGCCACCAAACAAGCCACCCAGGATGCAGCAAAGGTGACGCTGCATGTGAAACAGTGGCAGTGACGCTGCATGCAACATGTAGGCGATAACATAATGTGTAATGCGGCGACAGTGATGTCGCACACTAACACGGCAGCAGTGATGTCATGCGTAACGCGGCGACAAGAGCACACATAATGTTTTGATTTATTTGAATTGATATATTTTTCTGGCAACTTTGATGTTATTTTTAACCATTGGCATCACTAGGGTGGGGCCTGAGGGGGCCACGACCCCTCCAATTTTACTGTGTTCCCTCCAAGTATAACCCGAATAATGGCCACTGGAATGACTCACTTTTATGACAGTCTCTCTCAAAAAAGTCAGGGATAGCCCAGGTGATGTCACCTGATGGCCACCGCTGTTGTTTATGGGAGTTGTAGTCCACGATGGTGGCTGCGTGCTCAAGCTCCCTACTCCCGATGGGGCAAGTCAGTCTAGAGAGCAGCGCAGACAGCCTTTGTGCTACAGCTCCCCTTGCCGCAGTTGGATCTTTTACCTGCCTTGACAGTGGAAACATGTCACGTGGCTGGCCTGGGCGTGCCGTTGCCAGCTGATAGCTGCAGTACAGTAACAGTACTGTGGACAACATCACCCACCCCAGGACTGGAGGAAGCCATGCAAGGAGAAGGAGGAAGAGAGGACCTGTCCTGCTGAACTCTGAGTCTGTCTGAGCTGGCAGCTGCCGAGCAAGCTGAGGTGAGTGAGAGACCCTGACACCCCCACATGATCAATCATCCCATAAATCCCCCCTACACCTCATTTACCTTGCCCATGGCCTGTGAATCCTGCTGGGAGCTGCCCATGGTCTGTGGGTCATGCTGGGAGCTGCCCATGGCATGTGAGTCCTGCTGGGAGCTACCCATGGCCTGTGGGTCCTGCTGGGAGCTACCCATGGCCTGTGGGTCCTGCTGGGAGCTGCCAGTGGCCATGGCCTACAGGCCAACAGGACCCACATGCCATGGTCGGGTCTCAGCAGAACCTACAGCCTCAGGCCATAGCCATCTCCTAGCAGGACCCACAGGTCAGTGGCCAGCAGGACCTATAGGCTATTGTCCGCTCCTAACAGGACCCATAAGCTATTGTCCACTCCTAGCAGAACCCATAGGCTATTTTTCCTCTTCCAGCAGGACCCATAGGCTATTGTCCACTCACAGCAGGACCCACAGGTCAGTGGCCAGCAAGACACACAGATCCGCAGCCAGCTACCAGCAGGACCCACCGGCTGTGGGTCCTGCTGGGAACTGGCCACTGACCTGTCAGTCCTGCTGGCCACTGCCTAGGGTGACCAGAAGTCCCCAGCACTGCTGGATTACAAAAATGTCCTGCTTACACAGCAGGGCTGCTGTGTGCAGTCTATCACAGGAGCCCATCCAGGAGGCAGTACTTCATATGACAGTGGCCACCGGGTAAGTGGGAAATCCCTGCTCTGTGTAATTCGGCAGTACTCCCCCCCCTCCACATGCACTGGTGAGTCTGCATTGCTGGGCACCAATGAGGCTGCATTGAAGGGCACCGGTGAGGCTAAATTGATGAGCACTGGTGAGGCTGCATAGATGGGCACCAGTGAGTCTGCACTGAAGGGCACTGATAAGGCTGCATTGATGGGCACTGATCAGGCTACATTGATGGGCACTGGTGAGGCTGCATTGATGGGCACTGATTTGCTGCAATGATGGGCACTGGTGAGGCTGCATTGATGGGCACCTGTGAGGCTACATTGATGGGCACTGGGAGACTGCACTTCATTTTTCAATGTTTTCCATCATGCGGTTTAATAGTGTTTTTTTTAATTATTGCGTATATTTAAACTATAGACTTAAGTTAGCATTATAAGGGGCCATCCCTTCTTAGTAGTTTTTCACTGAAGTAGGACTAAGTCAGCTTTTCTTACAGGACAAGCTAGCACATTATAGTCGGCCCTTCATAATGCAAATTTTTGTCTATGGCTATGGGTCATGATAAAGGGACTCTCCAGCTTCCTTCTGGGAAGTACGCCTAGGGACTTTTTTGCATCTTGATAAAAGTCTGTAGTTGGACTGAAATGATAACGCTCAAGTGTATTGTATATTGCACAAATAAAACAAAGGTGAATTTGTAACAAGACCTCTGGAGTGCATTCTATTCGTGAAAAAAAAAAAGTGTATATATATATATTTGCATTTTATGGTTGGCCCCCCTACTTTTGTGCTTGTCCCCCTATGTACCCCCCCTAAATATGAAAGCTAGAGACGCCACTGCATTTTTAAGGTTATTTTCTCATAGCACTGCATTTTCTATATTTTTATATTTTAATGGAAGGAATAGTACCTTGTATCAGTGGAAGCAATAGTGAGAGCCGGTTCACACAGGGGCTACACAACTTCCAGCGAGACTTTTGGAGACAACTTGAATACGACTTGAGTATGAATAACAGCGTGACTTGGGGCGACTTCAACACGACTTGGGGCGACTTACAACATGACTTTAAGTCGCCCCCTAGGCCAGGCAACTTTGGCCGTGGCCAATCACAGAATAATCAGCTCTCTAGGAGGAAGTCCTCGCAAATTTTAAATAAAAAACCGGCATGGGGTCCCCCCAAAATCCATACCAGACCCTTATCCGAGCACGCAGCCCGGCCGGTCAGGAAAGGGGGTGGGGAAGAGTGAGTCCTCCCCCTCCTCCTGAACCATACTAGGCCACGTGCCCTCAACATGGGAGGGTGCTTTGGGGAAGGGGGGCCCTGTGTCCTGAACCTTACCAGGCCACATGTCCTCAATATGCAGGCCCCCCACCCCAAAGCACCTTGTCCCCATGTTGATGAGGACAAGGGCCTCTTCCTGACAACCCTGGCCATTGGTTGTTGGGTTCTGTGGGTGGGGGACTTATCGGAATCCAATGTACCCCATACTCATTCACATAGGGTGGGGGCCGGGATCTGGGGGTTCCCAGATTCCGATAAGCCCCCCACCCACAGACCCCAACAACCAATGGCCAGGGTTGTCGGGAAGAGATCCCGGGTTACCCCTGTGTGAACCGGCTCTTAGGGTTGCCCCTTCATACCTTTAAAAGCGAACACATGTTAATTATACAGGTTCTGGGGCTGATTAAGGTGGTAATTAAACTCACTTGGTACCTTATCTGCATTGAGGCTGGATTCCCACCTATGCATTTTTAGTAATTTTTGCATTTTGTAGCTTTGCACTACAGTCCATTTAGCATGGTTTCCTATGGAACACGTTCTGTAGTGCAAATCTACAAAATGCAAAAAGCACTAAAAATGCATAGGTGTGAATCCAGCCTCAATTTGCCTCAGAACCTGTGTAATTCATATGTGCTCGAGTTTAAAGGGATGAGGTGGGGACCTAGAAATAGTGCCCTAAGGGCTGGATAAAGGCAAGGAAAGGGCCACATCTGCTTCACAGTTTGGAGACCCCTGCGTAGAGGACTACAAATTGAAAATTCCAACTAAAATGGAGAGAAATCCTGGAAATTCAGTGTTCAATCATTTTCTTCCATATTATGAATATAAGTGTAGCACTGACCCCCGAAGGAGCTGCTGGTTTTATTGGGCTTACCGTTACCTTCCTGTTCACCTTTCCGTCTAGGGGTTCCCGTGGTAGATGGCCCAAAGAAATTTGGAAACTGACACTGAATCTTCTTTTGGGTTATTTCGTGAAACAGAAACAGATTCTCTCAGTTTAGGGTAGAGGGTTAGGAGCGAGTTCAGGTACTTTAGACTGCAAAAATCAAAGTAAGTCCTTATAGAAAATCCAGAGAATAAAGACCATTTCACAACTCGATTTTTGCAACCCCCGGATAGACCTTCTCTCACTAGGCCTAGCAGCCACAGACTTCCGATGTGCACTTGAGCGTAGGATGTTTGACAAAGTCTCTGCCACAGACTTGAGCGTAGGATATTTGAGAAAGTCTCTGCCACAGACTTGATCGGTACTGAGCGACATAAACAAATTTAAAGAGCTATCATGCAGTACCAGTATCTCTCAGCTGATCCAGCGATACCGTACGAGTGTTGGTCCAGGTAGCGTCCTTCAACCTAGCCTCCAGGCTCATTCAAAGAAGCCAGCCTTGAGCACGGCCTTCTCCTGAAGAGTCCACCCCTGGGGTTTTCCAGTTGCTGGGTCTCTCCCTTCAGATGAGACAGCACCGGACCACTTTTGGATCAATAGGCCTCGAATTCCATTCAGGCCTGTCCCTGCATCTGCGTTGCCTTGGGCTAGCCAGCCCCAAGACTTGGAATGCATGGTTCCGCACCCCAGGCCAGAACCAAACAGACAGAAAATAATCTCCGGAACCCTGAAGCTCGTGATGTCAGCACCTTAAATACCACCCCCCAGAATGCACAGCAGGAGAACACTCCCACTGGGCTGGTTCCAAGGGAAATCAGTGGCATTCAATACACCCAGCTAGTCTGCACTTCTAACTTTGCCTGCGGTGACAGCGACACCTGCGGTCAAGGAGAACCCAATGCAACCCAGCTGGACTGGTACTGAAACCAGAAATTTAGCCCCAAAACCCAAAGGAGATGACCGCACTCCAATCCTTAGACTGTTTTAAATGCTTTATTCCATAAAATGGACTATTCCATAAAATCTAGCATCAGATAAACATCAGGTGGACATGGTACAGGAGCACAATAGAAGCATGGTTAACATGCTTCAGGAATAGAATTGCTTAATCATAACCCTCCAAGCACATGTGTAGCTAACTCTTATAAACCCAAATACCAGCTGAATCAAAATGAGCTAAGTACTAAGAATAAGCTAAGAATAATCTGCCTCAAACAAACAAAACAAAGACAAGTAGTATGTGAAAAAAAACACACAGTGAGGCCGCGTACACACGCGGGGACTGTTCGCTCAACTTTGTTCGTCAAACAGTTTCAGCGGACAGTCCGCTCAAAATTAGCATGGACGGACATGGCCACACACGACGTACGAACAGTTTGCTGAAACCGTGCGCGATGACGTGAACAGCACGTACGACGGGACTAGAAAACGACGTCCTATACACTGCAATGCAACCTTCGGCGTATAAATTCTTTCTGAGCATGCGCGGAACTTTGTTTGACGAACAAGCCTACACACGAGGGGACTGTTCGCTGAAACAAGGTTTCAGCGGACAGTTTTTCGGAAATTCCGAAAAACCTTGTTCAGCAGACTGTCCGCTGAAACTGTCCGCTGAAAGCCCACACACGAGCGGACTGTCCGCTGAAACACTGTTCAGCGGACAAAGTTGAGCGAACAGTCCCCGCGTGTGTACGCGGCCTGAAAGTTAACCACATGTATTCTATAAAAAAAATTAAAAAAATTAAATAAAGAATGTAGCAACATTAGAGCTGCACAATTAATTTGTTAAAAAATCGTGATCTCAATTCACCCCCTCTGACGATCTCTCCTGCAGAGGTTGCCGATTCTTTCATATAAACAAGTGGAGAAACTATCTGCTCACTCAACTGTCAAAAGAAAACATCTGGGCAGTCTGCCAAGTTGTTTTAACTTGCAACATTGTAACTTAGCTTCCTTCTTAGATTAAAAGGGATAAGAACTTCTGTGTAAATAAATAATGGGGCAGACTGCCAAGTTTTCAACAATGTGTAAATGCAGGAAGTTTAACCACTTAAAGTCTAAATCTTTTACTAACACTGTTTTCTTAAGTTAAAATCATTTTGCTAGAAAATTATTTGGAACCCTCAAACATATATATATTTTAGCAGAGACCTTAGGGAATAAAATGGCAATTGCTTCAATATTTTATTTCACACTGTATTTGCCCAGAGGTCTTTCAAATGTAATTTTTAGGGAAAAAAAATCACTTCAACACATAAAAAAAAAAATGAAACAGTAAAGTTAGCCCAATTTCTTTTTTGTTTTAATGTGAAAGATGATGTTACACCGCGAGAATCGTGAGAGAATCGTGATCTATCTTCTAAGCAAAAAAATTGTGATTCTCATTTTAGCCAGAATCATGTAGCTCTAAGCAACATTCAAAAAAGTTTGTCCAAGAACGGGAAACATAAATGCAGGCACCGGAAGGAGACATATAGAAAACTACTCTGGGTGTCACCTGCCGTGATGGCATGAATGAAGGCATTGAAAAATCAGTCATATTTAAATGTAACAAAAAATGTATATATAAAGAGATATCCAGCACTATAGAAGAATTAATCCAAAAATAAAATAAAAGCCAAACACTTGCAAGTTGCACAAAAAACAACCCGCACATGTTTGTTACACTAACCATAACCAAATATGCTTGACGAGTAATGAGTAAACTTTTAGAACCTTGGATAATAATCCTCTAAAGACAAGTGCACAAATTGCCTTCAAACTTAATAATAAGGATAATTCGGGTTCCTTGAAACTGTTGTTTTCGAAAGCTGGAGAAATGTATGGTTAATGAGGTAAATGCATAGTGGGAAAAGACCACCTTGATGGAATACCTGACAGTGAAATTCATACCAAGGGGTCTTCGCATCAAAAAGTTTCCCACATTTGAGCTATACACCCAGGAAGAAGTCCTCTTAGTGATGAAACCGGTTGGGTAAAGGAACTGTTTCTTGCTACTGTGTTCCTGTTTACAGTATCTGGATGTTTTTTATGGCGGACGCCTATGTTGTATATAATGCTGGTCTTTATCTGAACGAACGTAAGTGCAATTCTTTTTATTAAATGTGTCCTTTGGGATTTTCTGGCATCTCCTTCATGGATTGCATTGGTTAAATCTGGTCATGGGGTGAATAGAGCCTGGTTTGAGTATCCCATTAAAGTTCTTAATTTGATCTGAGGACAAATGTCCAGCTGAGGACCCCTGCAAAGATTTTTACATCAAGCCTGTCTGACCCTCTGTAATAAAAGGTCCAGGCTCTCTGGTAAGAGACTATATTGCTTGTGGTGGCAGTATCTGCACAAGGTGGAAGGTCTTCTGGATTCATCTGCAATTTCATGGATTTAAGTTTTTTGAGTTTTTTCAAAATTTGACTTTTTGGAACACTTTATGAGCAAAATGTATGTTTAGCACAACACTGTTTTCTGTATCTGCCGTGTAATGTGATTATATCTCACTTAGTGGTGCTGCTAGATATTTACACTGTAATGGTTTAGTTTCATATGTATGATTTTTTTGCACAAGCGCTGTATTTCTTTTGTATGTATATATAAAAGATATCCAGCACTATAGAAGAATTAGTCCAAAAATAAAATAAAAGCCAAACACTTGCAAGTTGTATAAAAAACAACCCGCACATGTTTGTTACACTAACCATAATAAAATATGCTTAAAGTGGTTGTAAACCCTTACAAACCACTTTGACCTACAGGTAAGCCTAGATTAAGGCTTACCTGTAGGTCCAAGAAATATCTCCTAAACCTACACGGTTTAGGAGATATTTGCAAATGACAGGCACCGCTGTCTACGGCGTGCAGACGCACTAAGCATGCCACTGCTAATGGCAATCACGCCGTTAGTGGCTGCGCCTGCACGCATACGCAGGGGTGGTGGCGTCATCGCGGCTATCATGAAGTCACTGGTGGCATCGGACGAAGATGACGAGGGTCGATTCGGGGGCTTCCATCTCAGGTAAGTTATTCATAATGAGCTAGTATGCTATGCAGACTAGCTCATTATGCCTTTGCCTTGCAGGGTCTATTTTTATTTTTATTTTTATTAAGGCTTTACTTCCTCTTTAACGAGTAATGTGTAAACTTTTAGAACCCTGGATAATAATCCTCGAAGGACAAGTGCACAAACTCCCTTTAAACTGGATAATGAGGATAATTCACATTCCTTGAAACTGCTGTTTTCGAAAGCTGGAGAAATGTATGGTTAAAGAGGTGAAGGCATACTGGGAAAAGTGCATGTACAAGTAAACAGGAAACATCCAATTCATCCAAAGTGTTGTCACCATCCACTCAATAGTGTCTGATCAAGGGTAGTGATTAAAAAATATATAAATAAAGTGCTTTGTACAAAGAAGATTAGAAGACATCCAATTCATCCTAGTTTCATCATCCACTGTGTACCAAAAGTTTTCCCCAGCCTCTCGCCTCATACAGAGACCCCCAGGGGTCAAGCCTCTTGTATAAATGGGACACTGATTCCCCAGCAAACAGTTGTTTTCCGGAGGTATCCACAAACCACTCTTGTATAGAGATCACTTCCATGGCTCATCAAGTAAAGTTTACATGAAATGAGAAAAGGTGGGCTTCATAGTGCAGTAATCCAAAAATGGTTTATTAAAAAAACATAAGTAGTAACTCACAGTTAAAAATGATGCAAACAGCGTTAACGATAAGATTTCCAGTCTCGGCCACGACCGGAAGTGAAGACACCGGGCTCCTCCCTGATGTGTTGCGTCACTGAACACGTGATTTAATCAAAGGGTATCTTTTTTCACTTTTCGATTGGACATTTTATGCACTTACCATTACTTTGATGCAACTTTTGGAAAAAAAAAAATCTTCAACAGTTATATACAAGATTTTCTATGAATTTCTTCTGATCACTGCACTTTTTGTATTTTTGAACATTGCACTTTAGAGTTATGTAGTATTGTTTATATTGAATATGCGCCACATTATTTTCCTTTATTCAATTTATGCAGTGTGAGAGCACTTTGTGATGTTGGCAGCTATTCCCTGGTGTAGATTTATTTCTTTATATTGGTTTGCGCATTGATATTATTACATTATATACTGGGAAAAGACCACCTTGACGGAATACCGGAATGCATACCAAGGAGTCTTGTCAAGAATAAAGTGTAAGCGCTCAACTTATATACATGTGATTCTTAAAGTAATGCAAAATTATACGTGCTCCTGTGTATCAAAATATATATAAAATAACCCCTAAAAAAAGGAGAAAGGGGATAATACTGTATTAAAACTGCAAATAAGAAAAATATATATATAGTGACCTGTGAGTATATGTGTGAACCAAAATAGGGACCATGTGAATAGTTATCCCAGTGAAGAGGAAAACAAACAATAACCATAAACCTATACAAATATAACTAATAACAGTGATAAAGTCCATAAACAAACATAGTCCATATGAAAGCGTGCACGATGTCAATCCAAACGTGTTGTGATAACAGCCAGGATTCTGTGGTGTTATGACCAAAAAAGATGATATTTCACCCTGTGACGATCCCACCGCCTTATAGGGTACAGGCTTACCGGATCTGTATGACCCTAGCAGACATACGCCTCAGGGGTCAATCAAAGCTTATAATCTTAGCCAGAGTAGTCCCAAGAATTGGATGTATCAATCGTGCCATATACGATCCACACAAACGACTAGATGTAATCACTGTTCTTCATATGCATGTACAAATCCGACAACGACTCAGGCATGGAAGATGAAGAAGATGAAGAAACAAGGCCAACATGGCATAATAACGTTTTTTTTAAAAAACCTTTAATGAAAAAATTACTCAAACTCACATTTCCAAGATGAACAGTAAAGCATGTCAGAGGAAAAATGGCAGTAGCGGAGTCCTCCCGATGCGTTTCGACCTACAGGTCATCATCTGGGGTGGGCTCCCACTACTGACATACTGCCTTATATAGGTACTTACACAATGAAGTGATGCCATTCCCCCATGTGTCACAATCATGCCCACTTCCGGTATATCCAAGATGGCGGACAGGCGTGCGTTCCACGCCTCCGTTATTATGCGTTCCACCCATGTACCCAATCTCCTTGGACCTGGAAGGCATGGTTGGGGATAATAACAGCCCCACTTCCGGTTAGGAAAAAATGGCGGCCTGGCGTGCGTTCCACGCCTCAACAACAATGCGTTCCACCTATTCACATTGATGTAGAGAGGAAAAGACCTGCTTAATATAATGTTATAATAAATAGCAAAAAAAGGGGGGCCATCCCCCTGCATAAGCCTTCGTATAATGTGACTCGCAGATGAGTGTGGAGGCATGCCCATCCCTCGATCGGATCGCAACCCGAAACCGGAAGTGCGCATCCGTGATCACACCGGAACCGGAAGTGAATAAACGTCACTTCCGGTACGGAACAGAAATGAAAACGAGGCCTGGGTATGAAAAAACATTGTCTCCTCACTAATACTACTGAAAAAGGTGCCACAATGACACCTGGTGGCCACAAATAAAATGAATCTTAATAATAAAGGAACAATATATATAATATATCATATTATACATAATATATATCACATAATAAAATTATGACCATATATTCTGGATGAACTGTCTTATCACATAAAATAAAGATAAAATTGGTATCGAAATGATCATTAAAAATAGAAAAATAAAATAAAGTAAAATCTACTAGTGAAATGGACCTGTGAATAAACTTGTGTGATGCCAGACTACGTACTGCAAATATTGCAAAAAGCTTCTATGAATCGTCTATGAAGGCATTAATGTCCCACTCCACATTCATACCGAATGGGGAGTGGGACTGAAGCTCATAGATCCAAAAAGTCTCTAACCTGGAGACCCCACGTGTGAGGGGCCCCCCTCTCCAGGGTGGAGTGTATCTATCTATCGCAACGAATTGTGTGCCCCGTAAATCGTTGTTGTGGCATTCCCTATAGTGTCTGGGCACCGTGTGTTTAGACAATTTACTTTTGATCAAGGAAATGTGTTCGCCGACCCTCGTGGAAAACGGCCTAGTAGTACGGCCGACATACTGCTTCCCACAGGGGCAGGTTATTAGATAGACCACGTATTTAGTTTTACAGGTGCAGAAACATTTGATTGGATATCTTCTCCCTGTTACTGTGGATGTAAATTCTGAAATTTTTCGTTGTATCAATGCATTATGCTGACATACACTACATTTTTTGCACGGAAAATAACCTACTAGGTTGTGAAAAAAAGTAGGCTGAATTGGGGGATTAATGATGTTGGGGGCTATTTTGCTTTGCAGAGTTGGGGCACCTCTAAACAAAACGTTCGCTTTTTCGGGAAGATTTGGACCTAGCACAGGGTCTTTTTTCAGAACCCCCCAATGTTTACTGAAGATCTTTTTTACTTGCCTATATTGCATATTGAAGGTGGTTATAAAAGACCACTTGAATTTGTCATTATCATTCCGGGGGGTTTTAGTCTGTAAAAGAGTGTCCCTGTTTATATGTGAGACCTCTTGTAGTTGTTTTTCCAGAGTGGACGCATGGTATCCCTTATCCAAGAACTGTTGTTTTAAATGGTTGGCCTGATCTAAAAAAATGCGATCATCAGTACAATTACGACGTAATCTAATGAATTGACTACGGGGGACAGAGGTAAGCCAGCTTTTATGATGGCAGCTATCGATGGCAATATAGCTATTGCGGTCGTGGACTTGAAGTGGGTTTTAAAACTAAAACCCCCTGATGTAATTCCAATTTCCAAATCTAGAAATTGTATTTTATCGGTACTAGTCTGGTAGGTTAATGAAATTCCCCTATCATTGATGTTCAGACCACTAAAAAATTCACAAAGCGCATCAGGGGTGCCTCCCCATAGGAGGAGGATGTCGTCTATATATCGGACCCACAAAATCAATGATGGGCTCCGCTGGGCATAGACGACATCCTCCTCCCATTTGGCCATGAAAAGATTGGCCAGACTAGGCGCAAATTTGGCCCCCATGGCCACACCCCTTTGTTGTGAGTAATACTGGCCATCAAACCAAAAGTAGCTATGGCTGGTAGCAAATTCCAATAATTCTATGATGTAATCGCGTTGGCAAGGGACTAACGTTTGTTCTCTGTCTAAAAAGCAACGTACAGCTTGGATTCCCTTGTCCTGTGGAATGCAGGTGTATAGGGATGCGACATCTGCGGTGGCTATGATACATTGTCCTTGGAATTGTATACCTTCCAATTTTCTGATGGTATCACCTGTATCCTGTATATATGAAGGCATTTTTCTAACGAGTGGTTGGAGATAAAAATCTATATACCTGCCTATACGTGCTGTGACAGAATTAATGCCACTCACAATTGGTCTACCGGGGGGGCCGTCAGACTCTTATGGATTTTAGGCAGATAGTAGATGGTAGGTATTCTGGGGGATACCGGAACCAAAAAAGCTCTTTCTTTTTTGTTCAAAATTTTTTGTTCAAAACCTTTATCAATGAGGGTTTTTAGTTGTTTTTTGTAAATATTGGTGGGGTTGTTAGGTAACTTGCAATACGTGTCTGGCTCACTCAAAATATTCGCCATTTCCTCCTCATATTGAATCTTATCAAAAATGACTATACCCCCTCCCTTGTCGGCAGGGCGTATAATCACTTGTTTCTGGTCACAAAGAGACCTCAGTGCGGCTTTAGGCAAGGAAGTAGAATAGTGCTTCTTGACTGGTAATTTGGCTAAATCGCTGAGTACCAAATCTCTAAAAAATTTTACTGCAGGAGCAGTAGGTACTGGAGGAGAAAAGAGAGAGGGATTAGATAACCCTGAATGGACAGTGCCTGACGTACTGGCATGATAGTCTGTACGATACGGATTGGATGTAAGATATCTCTGAATATTCATCTTCCGTGTGAATTTATGTATATCTATGAATGTGGAAAATTTGTTGAGTTTATTAGGAGGTGCAAACTTTAGGCCCTTGTCCAAAATTGACATCTCTTCAGACGTAAAAGACTTAGTGCTCAGGTTGAAGACACCCTGGCCTATCAGAGCCTTCTTCTTTTTCCGTCTTTGTAATCTCCTTCCCCCTCTACAACCTCTCTTCGTTCTTGGCCCCTTTTTTTGGTATGCGGGTCCTCGTGAAAACCCTGTTGTTCGTAATTAGTATTGGGAGGATTGTATGGATAGGGGGAAGGAGAGTGCCTGGTATATGTATTGTCGGAATTTCTCATGTCGCGCAAAGGTGCAAACCTATTCTGTGAAGGAGGTATGTCCATATAATGTTGAATTCCCCGATTATAGTAGTTAGGGGAATTTGCCTCTCGAGGGGGGGGGGTAATTTTGGTGGTTGGAAGGATATGTTGTTCGTGGGGAAGAATAATATGAAGAATTATTGTAATCACCAGGAACAGAAGTATTCCTATGATGGGAGTGACCCCTTTGGTGCCCGCGTCCTCCTCTTTTGCCTCTTGGGCCACCCCTACCCCTTTTTTGGTTATTCGACATATATGGACTGTAATGTTGAATATTTTGTGTTCCCTTGTCGGACCACTTCTGAACAACCTCGCTATATGATCTAGGAAATGATGTGTCCTGGGAGGAAGAAGTTCCCGGATTCGGGCTACTTTCTATATTCACAGAAGGAATGGTTTGATTAAGGAGCGGTGCTAAGAATAATTTTTGCCACCCAAATACATTATTTGTTTTGTAGTCATTCGTATCTCGAGAATATTTTTTCTGTTTTTTGTTTTTTTGTTCGCGGTCCTCTTTTTCCAAATGGTTAAGTAAATTGGACGAAAGGGAGGTGTATTCCAGCAAACCTTTATATATATTCAATTTATCCTTAATTTCTTTAATTTCTTTATCTATGTTTGTTAAACGAGCCTTTTTCTTTAAGATAAGAAAAGAAAGAAGATTGGTTCCTGCCTCGTTAAAATATTTGAACCAAGAGTCTGGATCAGATTCTCCCTGCTGTGGGCAAATATCACATCTGAGGCTGCGGGGAACCATTTGTTCCGTGATGTATTGTTGTAAAAACACCAAGTCCCACTGTAGATGTAGTTCAGTGGACATGATGTTTTTCAGCCTTATGAAGAGGCCCCCAATCTCCGTATTGCTACTATCAGGGACAAATACACCATCGGTGTTTACTTTATGTGAGGCTCTATAGTCAAATACATCCATTATGACTATGGACGGTTCTTGACAAATGCCGCAATATTAATCCACTAAAACCAAGAAAAAGCTATATAACCACAATACTGCGCAAAAGGTCAATTGAAAAAAAGGAAGATTAAAAGATAAGCTGTAAGCTGCTGACACGCTAAAATTAGGGACTTTTTAGCTAAGAGAAATGTCAAGAATAAAGTGTAAGCGCTCAACTTATATACATGTGATTCTTAAAGTAATGCAAAATTATACGTGCTCCTGTGTATCAAAATATATATAAAATAACCCCTAAAAAAAGGAGAAAGGTTATAATACTGTATTGAAACTGCAAATAAGAAAAAGATATATATAGTGACCTGTGAGTATATGTGTGAACCAAAATAGGGAACATGAGAATAGTTATCCCAGTGAAGAGGAAAACAAACAATAACCATAAACCTATACAAATATAACTAATAACAGTGATAAAGTCCATAAACAAACATATAGTCCATATGAAAGCGTGCACGATGTCAATCCAAACGTGTTGTGATAACAGCCAGGATTCTGTGGTGTTATGACCAAAAAAGATGATATTTCACCCTGTGACGATCCCACCACCTTATAGGGTACAGGCTTACCGGATCTGTATGACCCTAGCAGACATACGCCTCAGGGGTCAATCAAAGCTTATAATCTTAGCCAGAGTAGTCCCAAGAATCGTGCCATATACGATCCACACAATACGACTAGATGTAATCACTGTTCTTCATATGCATGTACAAATCCGACAACGACTCAGGCATGGAAGATGAAGAAACAAGGCCAACATGGCATAATAACGTTTTTTTTAAAAAACCTTTAATGAAAAAATTACTCAAACTCACATTTCCAAGATGAACAGTAAAGCATGTCAGAGGAAAAATGGCAGTAGCGGAGTCCCCCCGACGCGTTTCGACCTACAGGTCATCATCTGGGGTGGGCTCCCACTACTGACATACTGCCTTATATAGGTACTTACACAATGAAGTGATGCCATTCCCCCATGTGTCACAATCATGCCCACTTCCGGTATATCCAAGATGGCGGACAGGCGTGCGTTCCACGCCTCCGTTATTATGCGTTCCACCCATGTACCCAATCTCCTTGGACCTGGAAGGCATGGTTGGGGATAATAACAGCCCCACTTCCGGTTAGGAAAAAATGGCTGATCACACCGGAACCGGAAGTGAATAAACGTCACTTCCGGTACGGAACAGAAATGAAAACGAGGCCTGGGTATGAAAAAACATTGTCTCCTCACTAATACTACTGAAAAAGGTGCCACAATGACACCTGGTGGCCACAAATAAAATGAAAATGAATAAAATGAATCTTAATAATAAAGGAACAATACATATAATATATCATATTATACATAATATATATCACATAATAAAATTATGACCATATATTCTGGATGAACTGTCTTATCACATAAAATAAAGATAAAATTGGTATCGAAATGATCATTAAAAATAGAAAAATAAAATAAAGTAAAATCTACTAGTGAAATGGACCTGTGAATAAACTTGTGTGATGCCAGACTACGTACTGCAAATATTGCAAAAAGCTTCTATGAATCGTCTATGAAGGCATTAATGTCCCACTCCACATTCATACCGAATGGGGAGTGGGACTGAAGCTCATAGATCCAAAAAGTCTCTAACCTGGAGACCCCACGTGTGAGGGGCCCCCCTCTCCAGGGTGGAGTGTATCTATCTATCGCAACGAATTGTGTGCCCCGTAAATCGTTGTTGTGGCATTCCCTATAGTGTCTGGGCACCGTGTGTTTAGACAATTTACTTTTGATCAAGGAAATGTGTTCGCCGACCCTCGTGGAAAACGGCCTAGTAGTACGGCCGACATACTGCTTCCCACAGGGGCAGGTTATTAGATAGACCACGTATTTAGTTTTACAGGTGCAGAAACATTTGATTGGATATCTTCTCCCTGTTACTGTGGATGTAAATTCTAAAATTTTTCGTTGTATCAATGCATTATGCTGACATACACTACATTTTTTGCACGGAAAATAACCTACTAGGTTGTGAAAAAAAGTAGGCTGAATTGGGGGATTAATGATGTTGGGGGCTATTTTGCTTTGCAGAGTTGGGGCACCTCTAAACAAAACGTTCGCTTTTTCGGGAAGATTTGGACCTAGCACAGGGTCTTTTTTCAGAACCCCCCAATATTTACTGAAGATCTTTTTTACTTGCCTATATTGCATGTTGAAGGTGGTTATAAAAGACCACTTGAATTTGTCATTATCATTTCGGGGGGCTTTTAGTCTGTAAAAGAGTGTCCCTGTTTATATGTGAGACCTCTTGTAGTTGTTTTTCCAGAGTGGATGCATGGTATCCCTTATCCAAGAACTGTTGTTTTAAATGGTTGGCCTGATCTAAAAAAATGCGATCATCAGTACAATTACGACGTAATCTAATGAATTGACTACGGGGGACAGAGGTAAGCCAGCTTTTATGATGGCAGCTATCGATGGCAATATAGCTATTGCGGTCGTGGACTTGAAGTGGGTTTTAAAACTAAAACCCCCTGATGTAATTCCAATTTCCAAATCTAGAAATTGTATTTTATCGGTACTAGTCTGGTAGGTTAATGAAATTCCCCTATCATTGATGTTCAGACCACTAAAAAATTCACAAAGCGCATCAGGGGTGCCTCCCCATAGGAGGAGGATGTCGTCTATATATCGGACCCACAAAATCAATGATGGGCTCCGCTGGGCATAGACGACATCCTCCTCCCATTTGGCCATATTCAGAGATATCTTACATCCAATCCGTATCGTACAGACTATCATGCCAGTACGTCAGGCACTGTCCATTCAGGGTTATCTAATCCCTCTCTCTTTTCTCCTCCAGTACCTACTGCTCCTGCAGTAAAAATTTTTAGAGATTTGGTACTCAGCGATTTAGCCAAATTACCAGTCAAGAAGCACTATTCTACTTCCTTGCCTAAAGCCGCACTGAGGTCTCTTTGTGACCAGAAACAAGTGATTATACGCCCTGCCGACAAGGGAGGGGGTATAGTCATTCTTGATAAGATTCAATATGAGGAGGAAATGGCGAATATTTTGAGTGAGCCAGACACGTATTGCAAGTTACCTAACAACCCCACCAATATTTACAAAAAACAACTAAAAACCCTCATTGATAAAGGTTTTGAACAAAAAATGTTGAACAAAAAAGAAAGAGCTTTTTTGGTTCCGGTATCCCCCAGAATACCTACCATCTACTATCTGCCTAAAATCCATAAGAGTCTGACGGCCCCCCCGGTAGACCAATTGTGAGTGGCATTAATTCTGTCACAGCACGTATAGGCAGGTATATAGATTTTTATCTCCAACCACTCGTTAGAAAAATGCCTTCATATATACAGGATACAGGTGATACCATCAGAAAATTGGAAGGTATACAATTCCAAGGACAATGCATCATAGCCACCGCAGATGTCGCATCCCTATACACCTGCATTCCACAGGACAAGGGAATCCAAGCGGTACGTTGCTTTTTAGACAGAGAACAAACGTTAGTCCCTTGCCAACGCGATTACATCATAGAATTATTGGAATTTGCTACCAGCCATAGCTACTTTTGGTTTGATGGCCAGTATTACTCACAACAAAGGGGTGTGGCCATGGGGGCCAAATTTGCGCCTAGTCTGGCCAATCTTTTCATGGCCAAATGGGAGGAGGATGTCGTCTATGCCCAGCGGAGCCCATCGTTGATTTTGTGGGTCCGATATATAGACGACATCCTCCTCCTATGGGGAGGCACCCCTGATGCGCTTTGTGAATTTTTTAGTGGTCTGAACATCAATGATAGGGGAATTTCATTAACCTACCAGACTAGTACCGATAAAATACAATTTCTAGATTTGGAAATTGGAATTACATCAGGGGGTTTTAGTTTTAAAACCCACTTCAAGTCCACCGACCGCAATAGCTATATTGCCATCGATAGCTGCCATCATAAAAGCTGGCTTACCTCTGTCCCCCGTAGTCAATTCATTAGATTACGTCGTAATTGTACTGATGATCGCATTTTTTTAGATCAGGCCAACCATTTAAAACAACAGTTCTTGGATAAGGGATACCATGCGTCCACTCTGGAAAAACAACTACAAGAGGTCTCACATATAAACAGGGACACTCTTTTACAGACTAAAACCCCCCGGAATGATAATGACAAATTCAAGTGGTCTTTTATAACCACCTTCAACATGCAATATAGGCAAGTAAAAAAGATCTTCAGTAAACATTGGGGGGTTCTGAAAAAAGACCCTGTGCTAGGTCCAAATCTTCCCGAAAAAGCGAACGTTTTGTTTAGAGGTGCCCCAACTCTGCAAAGCAAAATAGCCCCCAACATCATTAATCCCCCAATTCAGCCTACTTTTTTTCACAACCTAGTAGGTTATTTTCCGTGCAAAAAATGTAGTGTATGTCAGCATAATGCATTGATACAACGAAAAATTTTAGAATTTACATCCACAGTAACAGGGAGAAGATATCCAATCAAATGTTTCTGCACCTGTAAAACTAAATACGTGGTCTATCTAATAACCTGCCCCTGTGGGAAGCAGTATGTCGGCCGTACTACTAGGCCGTTTTCCACGAGGGTCGGCGAACACATTTCCTTGATCAAAAGTAAATTGTCTAAACACACGGTGCCCAGACACTATAGGGAATGCCACAACAACGATTTACGGGGCACACAATTCGTTGCGATAGATAGATACACTCCACCCTGGAGAGGGGGGCCCCTCACACATGGGGTCTCCAGGTTAGAGACTTTTTGGATCTATGAGCTTCAGTCCCACTCCCCATTCGGTATGAATGTGGAGTGGGACATTAATGCCTTCATAGACGATTCATAGAAGCTTTTTGCAATATTTGCAGTACGTAGTCTGGCATCACACAAGTTTATTCACAGGTCCATTTCACTAGTAGATTTTACTTTATTTTATTTTTCTATTTTTAATGATCATTTCGATACCAATTTTATCTTTATTTTATGTGATAAGACAGTTCATCCAGAATATATGGTCATAATTTTATTATGTGATATATATTATGTATAATATGATATATTATATGTATTGTTCCTTTATTATTAAGATTCATTTTATTCATTTTCATTTTATTTGTGGCCACCAGGTGTCATTGTGGCACCTTTTTCAGTAGTATTAGTGAGGAGACAATGTTTTTTCATACCCAGGCCTCGTTTTCATTTCTGTTCCGTACCGGAAGTGACGTTTATTCACTTCCGGTTCCGGTGTGATCAGCCATTTTTTCCTAACCGGAAGTGGGGCTGTTATTATCCCCAACCATGCCTTCCAGGTCCAAGGAGATTGGGTACATGGGTGGAACGCATAATAACGGAGGCGTGGAACGCACGCCTGTCCTCCATCTTGGATATACCGGAAGTGGGCATGATTGTGACACATGGGGGAATGGCATCACTTCATTGTGTAAGTACCTATATAAGGCAGTATGTCAGTAGTGGGAGCCCACCCCAGATGATGACCTGTAGGTCGAAACGCGTCGGGAGGACTCCGCTACTGCCATTTTTCCTCTGGCATGCTTTACTGTTCATCTTGGAAATGTGAGTTTGAGTAATTTTTTCATTAAAGGTTTTTTAAAAAAAACTTTATTATGCCATGTTGGCCTTGTTTCTTCATCTTCCATGCCTGAGTCGTTGTCGGATTTGTACATGCATATGAAGAACAGTGATTACATCTAGTCGTTTGTGTGGATCGTATATGGCACGATTGATACATCCAATTCTTGGGACTACTCTGGCTAAGATTATAAGCTTTGATTGACCCCTGAGGCGTATGTCTGCTAGGGTCATACAGATCCGGTAAGCCTGTACCCTATAAGGTGGTGGGATCGTCACAGGGTGAAATATCATCTTTTTTGGTCATAACACCACAGAATCCTGGCTGTTATCACAACACGTTTGGATTGACATCGTGCACGCTTTCATATGGACTATATGTTTGTTTATGGACTTTATCACTGTTATTAGTTATATTTGTATAGGTTTATGGTTATTGTTTGTTTTCCTCTTCACTGGGATAACTATTCACATGGTCCCTATTTTGGTTCACACATATACTCACAGGTCACTATATATATCTTTTTCTTATTTGCAGTTTCAATACAGTATTATCCCCTTTCTCCTTTTTTTAGGGGTTATTTTATATATATTTTGATACACAGGAGCACGTATAATTTTGCATTACTTTAAGAATCACATGTATATAAGTTGAGCGCTTACACTTTATTCTTGACATTTCTCTTAGCTAAAAAGTCCCTAATTTTAGCGTGTCAGCAGCTTACAGCTTATCTTTTAATCTTTCTTTTTTTCAATTGACCTTTTGCGCAGTATTGTGGTTATATAGCTTATACCAAGGAGTCTTCACATCAAAATGTTTCCCACATTTGAGATATTCAATGAAGATTTAAAAAAAGCAATGGACAGACAGCCTCTCCGCTTGCTCGTCCGATCTGATGAGGCCGATTATCACCTCCAAATAAATGGAGTTGGATAAGTTGAAGAAGGAGATAACCACTCTCCAACAGGAGTTATTCCCATTAAAGGATATCACACAGTTTGCAGATCTGGACAAACAACTCAATAAAATTAACAAAATAGAGTTGGATACTATTGATGGAAAAAAAAAAGCAAAAAAAAAAGCTTCTCTGTAATAAATTGGACTATGACATGAACAATGTCTATGTATGGAGAAAAAAATGCCAATGGAATCGACCGATGGCAGCACAAAAAAAAGTCAGTTTTTCAGATACAGAAATAGAACTCCTTGATACTACTTTGGCAGGGCTGGACTGGGACAAAAATGTGGCCCTGGACTTCATCCAGACCAGCCCACTTTAATTTTGCAAACATGCACAAAAACAGTATATAAACTATACGCAATTGAGCAAAAAAAAAGTAAAAACATTCCAGCTTCTTTTTTTTTTAACTCTTTTTTTTTGAGAAAAAGATGCATTCCAACATTACAGACGTAAGTTACACTCTGTTCAATGGCAGGTGTCATAAATAACTCACTTGTCATTTTTATTATTTCACTTAATCTCCTCTCTATTTTTCTCCTCCTTCTCACATCACTGCATGAAGTTAGAGAGCTAACATCATGCAGGAACATTGCTACAGCTTCATTGGCTGGAATTCAGTGCAGCCGCGCTGAGGCTGAGCTGGGTTGCGCACTTACGAGTGAGGTGATGGGCAGCCCATAGCAGCAAAGTAAAGAAAGTCATATGTTTGAGCAGGCATACAAATTTATATAATATCGGTGTGTGTGTATATATATATATATATATATATATATATATATATATATATATATATTAAATTACATATTATATAAAATATCATTACATAAGGGTCCCCAGAGAGCCCCTCCTTACATCAGAGTCCGCAGAGAGCCCCCCCTTACATCAGGGTCCCCAGAGAGCCCCTCCTTACATCAGCATCCCCAGAGGGCCCACTTACATCAGGGTCCCCAGAGAGCCACCACCTTGCATCAGGGTCCCCAGAGACCCCCCCACTTACATCAGGGTCCCCAGAGAGCCCCCCTTACATTAGAGTCCCCAAAGAGCCCCTTCTTACATCAGTGTCTCCAGAGAGCCCCTCCTTACATCATGGTCCTCAGAGAGCCCTCCGCTTATATCAGGTTCCCCCGAGAGCCCCCTACTTACATCAGGGTCCCCAGAGAGCCCCCCCTTACATCAGGGTCCCCAGAGAGGCCCCCTTACAGCAGAGTCCCAAGAAAGCTCCCCCTTACATCAGTGTCCCCAGAAAGCCCCCCTTACATCAGTGTCCCCAGAGAGCCCCTCCTTACATCAGATTCTCCAGAGAGGCCCTCCCCTTACATCAGAGTCCCCAGAGGGCTCACTTACATCAGATTTCCCAGAGGGCCCACTTACATCAGAGTCCCCAAAGCACCCCCGCCTTGCATCAGGGTCTCCAGAGAACCCCCCACTTACATCAGTATTCCCGGAGAGCTCCCCACTTACATAAGGGTCCCCAGAGATCCCCCTTACGTAAAGGTCCCCAGAGAGCCTCCTACTTACATCAATGTCTCCAGAGAGAGGGCAGGCAGTGAGAGATGATGTAATCTCCCTGCTGCCCGTGGCTGCACAGTGAGGATGGAACAGCGGTAATGCAGGGTGGGCGGTGAGAGAAAACCTGTTTAACAAATTTTTCCAAATTTTCTAAAATTCGTAAATCCATAATTTCAACAATTCAAAAATCTGAAATAATAACTAACTAATAAATTACAGGTTTTGGAATTTCCTTTTAGATCTGGCTTTTTTAGTTTCATTTGTTTTTTTCTCCATTCTACGGGTCATTTGTTATGATCGCAGTTTGTAAATTCCCCAAATTCCTAAATTAGAAAATTTGTAATTTCGTAAATTCATAAATTCGAAAATCCAAAAATAAGATAGAAAATCCAAAAATTCGAAAGAACAAAATCTGCAAATTCTAAATAATTCTAAATAATAACTAACTAACTAATAAGAGCTAACCAATACATAATAGGTATTGGATTTCCTTCCAAATTTGGCTGCTGGGGAACGTAACAAATACAAATTTAGTAAGTTATGAATTATCCTAAATAACGAATGCCGTATCTAAACGAATGGAACATAACGCATTAATAATAATAATAAGTAACAATAATAATAATAAAAAAAGTATTATTATTATTTATTATTAATTCATTCCATTCAATTTGTTAAGCTGCGGCATTCATTATTTAGGTTCATTTAATTACTTCGGATAAATTTGTATTCATTACGTTCACTAACAACCAAATTTGGAAGGAAATACCAATACCTATAACGTAATAGTTATTTTTAGTTAGTTATTATTTAGAATTTGCAGATTTTGTTCTTTCAAATTTTTGGATTTTCTGTCTTATTTTCGGATTTTTGAATTTACGAATTTTCGAATTTACTAAATTACAAATTTTTGAATTTACGAATTTTGGGAATTTATAAATTGCGATCACAACAAATGACCCAAAGAACGGAAAAAAAAAACAAATTAAATTAAAAAAATTTCGGCAGTGCCCATGTCTAGTCCCTGGGCAATGTTTTATCACCTAGTTTTTTTCCACCTAGTTCCTAGTTCCCCGCTCTCTTAACCTGCTGGGCTCCATGCTCAGATAAGGACCTGGTATGGGTTTTGGGGGGGACCCCATGACAATTTTTTTTTTTTAAATGGCGTGAGGTCCCCCCCAAAGCCTATACCTGACCCTTATCTAAGCACGCAGCCCGGCAGGTCAAGAAAAGGGAGGGGACTAGAAACTAGGTTCCCTTTAAAATCCACACCAGATCCGAAAGGCTTGGTATGCATGGGGGGACCCCACTTAGTTTTTGTTTATAATTTTTTGTTTTTTAGTCCCAGCATTCTTTTTTTACATTTAGCTTTCAGTGGGGAAACTCACTGACAGCTGATGACTAATTGGTTGTTAAGGATGTGACGGCCTGATCTTGCTCTTTCCCTGCATGCTGTACCCTGTGGCCTTTTTTCTGCTCCCCTTGCCTATGTTCCCCATTTTTCAGCTGGGAATGAAGATGGCCAAAAAGTTAGAGGGGTTTTTAAAGTAGGCGATGGGGTGGAGGGTCCAAAGGTAGAGATAGTCAGCGCGGACCATATTCCAGAGGGTAGTATTGGGGGCATTAATGATGACCAAAGCACATAAACCCAAGGTAAGTATAGTAGGAAGTCCTAGTTGCAATCTTGGAACACCCAATAAGAGGATAACATGCGACCGGTCTCAACTATGTGGCATGTTCACCAATGCCAGGAGCCTGGCGGACAAGATGGGTGAACTAGAGATACTGTTGTTTGAGGAGGATTTGGATTTTGTGGGAATTTCAGAGACCTAATTCAACAGCTCTTATGATTGGCTGGCAACCATTCAAGGGTATACCCTTTATCTCAAGGATAGAAAAGGTAAAAAAGGGGGAGGGGTATGCTTATATATCAAGAATAATGTACAAGAAGTGAATGTGAGAGATGACATCACTAAGGGAGCTAGGGAGGAGGTGGAATCCTTATGGATAGAGCTCCAAAG
This sequence comes from Lithobates pipiens, assembly GCF_037356315.1. Lineage (NCBI taxonomy): Eukaryota > Metazoa > Chordata > Amphibia > Anura > Ranidae > Lithobates > Lithobates pipiens. The sequence continues at coordinate 601,094,017 of NW_027507903.1, forward strand.
GGATGAAGCTAAGGGGAAAATACTGGGCGTATGCTAAAGGCCCCCTAACCTGAGGGAGGAAGGGGAGACAGATCTCCTATCACAAATTGGATTAGCAGCAAGGATGGGAAGTGTTACCATAATATGGGATTTTAATTATCCAGACATAGACTGAGCGGAGGGAACCATGCATTCACCTGAGGCTCGCCAGTTCCTAAATGTCTTGCAGGACAATTTCATGGGTCAGATGGTAGATGCACCAACTAGAAATAAAGCGTTACTGGATCTACTGATTACCAACAATACAGATCTGATCACGGATGTGGAAATATGGGGCAATTTAGGTAACAGCGATTACAGATCAATTGACGTCAGTATAAATCACACAAATATGAAACATAAGGGGAATACAAAGACACTGAATTTCAAAAGAGCCAACTTCCCTAAACTACAAAACCGTGCTAGAAAGCATAAATTGAGATAAACTCTTAGGAACAAAGAACATGGAGGAGAGATGGGTTTGCTTTAAGAGCATATTAAATAAGAGCGTTAGCCAATGTATCCCATTGGGTAATAAATTTAAAAGAGCGAACAAAAGTCCTGAATGTTTTAACTCCAATGTAAAAATGCATATAAAAGCAAAGGAAAAGGCCTTCAAAAAATACAGGGTTGAGGGATCATCATCAGCATTCAGACTTTATAAAGAATGCAACAAGAAATGTAAGGGTGCAATAAGAATGGCTAAGACAGAACATGAAAGACACATAGCGGAGAAGAGCAAAAAAAATCCCAAGAAATTCTATAAGTATATAAACATTAAAAAAGGGAGGACAGACCATATTGGCCCCATAAAGAATGAGGAAGGACATCTGGTTACAAAGGATGGGAAGATGATGAAGGTATTGAATGTATTCTTCTCCTCAGTCTTCACAAGGGAATCGGGGGGCTTCAGTAAACAAAACTGTAGTGTTTATCCTCATGACACATCACAGGAAGTACCTCCATGGTTAACAGAGGGCAGAATTAAAATTAGAATGGGAAACTTAACATTAATAAATCACCGGGACCAGGTGGCTTGCAACCGAGGGTACTTAGGGAACTCGTTCAAGTAATTGCCAGACCATTGTTCCTAATTTTTACTGACAATCTACTGACTGGAATGGTACCAGCTGATTGGAGAAAAGCTTATGTAGAACCAATATTTAAAAAGGGCCGAAAATACATCCCTGGGAATTTCAGAATTACAGACCAGTTAGCCTAACATCAATAGTATGTAAACTCTTGGACGGGATGATAAGGGATAAACGTTTACTGTACAAAATAAGGTCAGTTGGCATGGACCATAGGATGAGTACATGGATTGAAAACTGACTTCAAGGGCAAGTTCAGAGGGTGGTGATAAATGGGGAGTACTCGGAATGGTTAGAGGTGGGTAGTGGGGTCCCCCAGGGTTCTGTGCTGGGACCAATCCTGTTTAATTTGTTCATAAACGACCTGGAGGATGGGGTAAACAGTTCAATCTCTGTATTTGTGGACGATACTAAGCTAAGCAGGGCAATAACTTTTCCGCAGGATGTGGAAACCTTGAAAAAAGATCTGAACAAATTAATGGGGTGGGCAACTACATGGCAAATGAGGTTCAATGTAGAAAAAATTAAAATAATGCATTTGGAGGGCAAAAATATGAATGCAATCTATACACTGGGGGAATCTAGGATGGAAAAGGACCTGGGGGTCCTAGTAGATGATAGGCTCAGCAATGGCATGCAATGCCAAGCTGCTGCTAACAAAGCAAACAGAATATTGGCATGCAATAAAAAGGGGATTACTTTCAGAGATAAAACTATAATTCTCCGGCTCCAACAAGACTCTGGTCCAGCTGCACCTAGATTATGCTGTCCAGTTCTGGGCACCAGTCCTCAGGAAGGATGTACTGGAAATGAAGCAAGTACAAAGAAGGGCAACAAAGATAATAAAGGGTCTGGAGGATATTAGTTATGAGGAAAGGTTACGAGTACTGAAATTATTCCCTCTGGAGAAGAGACACTTGAGAGGGGCTATGATTTCAATTTACAAATACCATACTGGTGACCCCACAATAGGGAGAATACTTTTTCGTGGAAGGGAGTTTAACAAGACTCATGGTCACTCATTAAAATGAGAAGAAAAGAGGTTTAACATTAAACTATGCAGAGGGTTCTGGATGTGGCAACGATGTGGAATTCCCTTCCACAGGCGGTGGTCTCAGCAGGGAGCATCGATAGTTTCAAGAAACTATTAGATAAGCACCTGAACGACCACAACATACAGGGATATACAATGTAATACTGACAAATAATCACACACATAGGTTGGACTTGATGGACGTGTGTCTTTTTTCAACCTCACCTACTATGTAACTATGTAACTATATATATAGCCACTGTATATAGTTAGTTTGTAGTTAGGCTACCTGTTACTTAGGCATTTTTGTTATATGTAGTTCACGTGTATCTTCATGTTTGCTTGCTTCCTGTTTGCAGGTGTATGGGTATCTTTTCTTTTACTATTAATCGATCCCCTTTGTTATATATAGTCTGTTCTCAGTTTATAAGTTTTGACACGCAAATCTGACCATCTCTGCTGCTGATTCCTGACAGGTCCATCAGGTATGAGATATACCTATTTACATTGTGTCAAGCTCTACCAATTTAACTATGCAAAAAATATAACTCCTGGAGTTCAGGTTAAGTTTCAGCTGAAAACACAGTGCCTCTGCTGCACTGAAATCCCAAGAGAAGGTACAGAGCATCAAATGATCATGTCAAAAGTCCATACAACCTTTATTCTTGACAATAAAGTTTCAACCAGTAGAAAAACAGTAACCAATGGATTTCGGGGGTCAAAGCAAAAAATTGACTACCGTTTTTCTATTAGTTGTGACTTCATTGTCAATAATAAAGGTTATGCTGTGTGTTAGGTGTGTAGCACTCCCGTGGGACTATTCTCCCACTTTGTGCTTTTTAGAGCAGCCTAGATTGATTTGACAAGAAACACTACCAACCTGTATTTGAAGAAAGCCAAGTATAGGATCTTGCTTCTTTAGTTTATTCCCTTTTACAATGTATTTCTTTTGGTTACATAACAACACCACTTACATTATGGAGGAGAAGAGAGCACTGTCATCCTAGGTAAGGAAGTGTCTTGATAGCAGGATCATCAAGTGAAAGCAAAGAAAAAAAATAGCCAGAAAAAAACGGTGAACGAGGACCGCTACGGGGGCTTTGATCTCAGGTAAGTAGTTCATAAAGAGCTAGTATGCTATTCATACTAGCTCATTATTCCTTTGTCTTGCAGGTTTTTGGTGGGGGGGGGGGAGGGTGTAGGGTTTACAACCACTTTAACATGTTTAGTTCTTGGATTTGGATACACTTTAACTTGGAAACATGGAAGTGAAACTGTGACTTTTATTGACTTTCTAATTGTGTACCTTAGATTAGCTTCCTGTTATTGAACAGTGTACTACTAATATTTAACTTCATCACAATTAAAGGGGTTTATTTTCTAGAGACTAATTCTTAAAGGAGCTAAAAATTGTGTGTGTATATATATATATATATATATATATATACACATACACACACACACACACACACACACACACACACACACACATACATACATACATACATATTTACACACATACATATATATATAGACACAGAGTGGCAGCCATGACTTTCCTCCAGTCGCAAGTGCAGCTCTTCTACATACATATACACATTTCCCAGTGGTTGTTGGCTAGGACCACCAGCAACCTAGCAACCAATGATGCGATTGTCCCATTTAAAGCAATTACAGGAGGACCGGACCTCCTCTGTCCAGTTTCACTCCACCTCTTGCCCTCACATTGAAACATTTGGAGATCCCTGTTCTAGGGCTATGATACTCCAAAAAAGGCAATCTAATACAATGCAATAAGCCAAGCAAACAGGGTTGAAGACAGCAAAGGTTTAATCCAATCTATGGTGTCAGCAAAATTTGCCTGTACACAGATCACACAGCCAAATCTCCTGTTTCTAATAATAATAACATTTTGTCTCATGATATAATGCATCTTACCTAAAAACCCACTCACCCAAGTAAACAGACATGACCATCCTTAAGTTCTCAGTTCCGTCAGCATCACTGACTCACACTAGCCAGCATGGCCTTTTATTATCACAAAAGCTTTCACAAATAGGAAGTGCTGGTTCCAGCCAATCACTTCTTAGCCCCTGTACACACGGTCGGAGATTTCCACAGCCAAATCCGTCGGATTTTGCCCGTCGGATTTTGTCCGTCGGATCTTGTCCGAAACTGTTGCATACACACACGGTCGGACAAAGTTGCCGAAAAAATCCGATCTTTCAGAACGTGATGACGTAATTTCATCAGTAGCCAATAGCTTTGATGTAGGAATTTGATCTGAGCATGCATGGCACTTGGTCCGATCAAAATTCTCTACACATGATCGGAGTATGTCCGATCGGCCCAGTTGGTCAGGAAATATTTCCAACATGTTGGAAAATTGGGTCCGACGGATATTCCGACAGAATCAGTCCGATGCATGCCACACACGTTTGGATTATCCGACGACACGGTCCGATAGGACACATTCCGACGGATTCTCCGACCGTGTGTACAAGGGCTAACATGGGAAGTGATATCACAGGGAATGACAAACAGTAAAGGGGAAGGGAAAGGGAAGGGGGAGGGAGAGTGCACACACCCCATCTCAGCATGGATCCCACTCAGTACTGCTCAGAGTAACCAGTATTTAATAAGATCATTCTAATGGTGTTGTCAATATACGGTACAAGTATATTAACAAGGCAGATATCAATGTCCTCTTATTAAAGCAGATATGTATCCAAAAGGCATAGCGTAGCCGCAACAGAGATAAAATAATATGTTTCTCTCGTTATGCAGACTTTGCTTCTCTAGTGTGCATGGGCATTTGAAGGCAAGAAGTCCAGCGCATTGCGCTTGACACTTACAAACCAGAAAAGGCCCACACACACAAAGAACACGTCTCCAAGCCCAAGAGAAGGTTTTCATACTGACAATTTTACCGCTGGTCCCGATTCAACCCAAGTGCGCTCTGCTAGAGCTCTCCTTGGTTAGATCAGACAGAGGGAGACAGATGACAACAATCCATAAAACACACATCCTAGAATAAAATGTCCACATGAGTCCATATAATAAACATTTCCACAACAATGGGTAGTGCACAGATATTCACAAGACATCTCCTTATATATAAATAAAATCTCACGGGCCCACCAAACATGTACCTTTTTATATACTAAAATGTTTTAAAAATTGTGTTTTTTTTATTTATTTTTATGTCTTAATTTTTCAAAACATCGTGACAAAAAATTACATCAAAAAACTCACCATGCCTCTTATTAAATACCTTGGAATGTCTACTTTCCAAAAAATTTTAATTTGGGGGATATATATTGTGCTGGTATTTTCAGGCCTCAGAAAAAATATCCCATAGTTTGTGGACTCTACAACTTTCCTACAGACTAAATAATATACACTGATTTGGGATTTTTGTCAAAGAAATGTAGCAGAATACATTTTGACCTAAATTTATAAAGAAAGATTATTTATGTACAAAATGTTATTACAGAAACAAAAAAAAAAATCATTTTTAAGGAAAAAAATAAATAAACATTTAGCAAAAATTTGAAAAAAATAAATAAAAAACAGCGGTGATTAAATACCGCCCAAAACAGCTCTATTTGTGTGGAAAATATGATACAAAATTTCATATGGGTGCAGTGTTGCATGACCGCGCAATTGTCATTCAAAATGTGACAGTGATAAAAGCTGGAAATTGGCCTGGGTAGGAAGGGGGTAAAAGTGTCTGGCATTGAAGTGGTTAATAGCAGCAGTTCCCTGAGACCAGAAAGTTATTTCAAGGCAGTGGCGTATCATTCATGTGTAGCACCCTCTAGTGTGCTAGACTCTAGAAGGATAGTACATGTTTGTGAGAGCAGGTAAATGTCCAGACTTGGCTGACAGCCAAGCTTGGGTGTGTTTTTGATCTGAGAAGGGAGTCACTCAGAGTAGAGCTGGGTGACTCACAGGTAGTGTCACCAAGACTTCCCACTTCTTTCCAGAATGTTCTGGTGTTTTCTGGAAAGAGAGGTGGAGACTGGAGGTGGAGCTATCTGGGGTGTTCTGAGGAGCCCTGACCATTTCCCAATCTGGATTGGCAGGGGGTAGGCCTCCTTAAATACCCAGGGTCAGCCCAACTGGGGAAGAGTTGATCGGGTGGAAATTGGAGATGGAGAGTTAGGCTGTCGGGCCTTGGAGGGAGCTTCCTAGTGGAAGGTGACCTTGGGCCTGGCCTTGGGTACAGATGGGACCCTCTTACAAGCCAAAGAAGTGTCCTAACCAGGTGGCACAGGAGGAGCAAGAGAGGACAGCAGGAGAACACTGCCAGGCAAGTCTCCAGGAGTTCCACAGAGGCAGCCAAGAGTGCTGGTGAGTGTTCATACAATCGGGAGGACTGGGAGGCATGCCTGAGAGGATTGAGATGGAGCAGTCTGGGGTGGGTGCAGAGCCAGTCTGGAGGATTGTGGTGGCATGGGCAGTGGAAAGGGGCAGCTTCAGCGGGAGAGCTGGCAGTGCCTGAAAAGGTTGTACTGGGAGCAGAAGCCACAGGAACAGCTAGCACTGGGACTTTCTATATTTTTTTGCTACATTATAAGGGCCCACAGTCCCTGTGCCAATCTTACAGTGATAGTTGGTCCTGAAAGTGCAAACAAGTAAAGTGCTGGAGGTCTTGGGGTGTTGAGGAGTGAAGTGCTGGAGAGAGAGAGAAAAGACTATATATACTGTGAATGTATATAGTTGGTCCCAACATTGACTTCCAATTATCTGGGCATCTCATTGTAGCGCCTTGGGGTTTAGTCAGGGAGTTCCTCACCAAATTCCTTGTCAGGAGTAGCTACTGTAGATAGTTGTTAGAGATCCATTGATTTCGCCCTAAGTTTGGCTTTGTTGCACTTTTCTCTTCTGCCACTAGATGGCTGGGCACTTGGTGGCATTAGATGTGAGAAGGACATTTCAAGGTCAAGTTGTGGGCATATGGGATATCTCAGCTATTCAATACTTATGCTGCTTAGAAAGAGACTTGGGGATCTCTGTCCTCAGTCCCTTTCTCTGTCTCAAAGGGGAGATGTCAGAGGTCTGTTTAGACCCTGATATCTCACCAAGTCCCATCAACAGCGCTAATAAAAAAAAAATCTAAATGATAAAATTATAAAAAATAAAATTGTAAAAAAATATATAAATAAAAAACTACTGGCGCCACTGCCTCCCCCAACCCCCTCCCGCCTAACCGACACTTTACACTGCCCCAACCCCCTCCCCCAAAAAGCATTGTGTAAAAAAATTAAACATAAATTATATTGTAAAAAACATTGTACAAAAATGAAACTGTCCACCGCCCTACTGACAAAGTTCACTGCCCCATACCCCACCCACTTTCTCAGAACCACTGTGAAAAAAAATATTTAAAAAACTATAAAAAAAAACAAAAAAAAACAACAAGATTGTTAAAAATAATCGATAAAATAATAAAAACAAAAAACTGCTAACAACCCTCATTTTGAAAAAAATAAAATATAAAGTAAATGGTAAAAAATCATTTAAAAAAAATAAAATTTAAAAAAATAATAGCAATAAAAAATTCTGACACTGTCTACTGCCCTACTGAAACCATCCGCTGGCCCCCAAAAAGCATTTTAATAAAATGAAAGAAAAATACAAAAAAATGTAATTGTAAAAAAAAATAAAAATAAAGAACTACTGACACAGTCCACTGCCTTACTGACACCATCCTGCACATACTACCCACCACCGTACACTCAACACTTCTCACCTGCACATTATACCCACCTACATACACTGCACACTCCTCTCCTGTACTTACTGCCCACCACCATACACTCCATACTCCTCTTCTGCACATACTACCCACCACCATACACTCCATACTCCTCTCCTGCACATACTACCCACCACCATACACTCCATACTCCTCTCTTGCACATACTGCCCACTACCATACACTCCATACTCCTCTGCTGCACTTACTACCCACCACCCTACACTCCATACTCCTCTCCTGCACATACTGCCCACTACCATACACTCCATACTTCTCTCCTGCACTTACTACCCACCACCCTACACTCCATACTCCTCTCCTGCACATACTACCCACCACCATACACTCCATACTCCTCTCCTGCACTTACTACCCACCACCATACACTCCATACTCCTCTCCTGCACTTACTACCCACTACCATACACTCCATACTCCTCTCCTACACATACTACCCACCACCATACACTCCGCCCTGTACATTCCCTACTTATCATTACTGCCTTCTGCACTATGCAGGTCAACTCAAACTCTATTAAACCACACCCCTTTAAGCTAAGCCCAATATGTAGTGCAATTTAAGCCATGCCCCCATTTCACCTCGGCTCGCTACACGCATCGCTTTTTTATTTATCAATCTCTTGGGCCCACTTTTTATCTTGCAGGTTATGCCCCATTTTCAGGGGTTCCTCCATATTGAAAAGGGTCAGAAAGGCTGGTCTAGTCAGCAGACTGGAAATGGAGAGAGGACACCACTGTATGCCATCCACCTGGCTGTGCTTTCCAGCAGGACTGTGTAAACCTCAGGACTGAATTGAAGAATTACAAATCAACCGACAGTTAAATCAGGATGTAACAATTTGTATTTTTTAGTCCTCGCTTCGGCAGGACATATACTAAAATTGGAACGATACAGAGAAGATTGGCATGGCCCCATGCCAAGAGTTCCATATTTTTACACACCAGGGAATACCAACACATACACGACTATCGCAAACACTCAGAGACAAAAGCATTTTACTAGACCCTTAAAACCCTTCGAAACGATATGTTTCATGGCTACCACGACCATTAAGAACATTTCATTAACATATACCTGGTTGCAGTCCTATGATTTACAGGAGCCGAACAGATACAAAACCTTCTGGGAATCAACCCTAAACAGATCCTTTACAAGAGATCAATGTCTACAAGCTTGCGTATTCACTCCCAAATGTGCAGTCAGTGTGAGATTGCAAGAAACATCTTTTAAAATTCTAACAAATTGGTACATAACACCAAACAAATTACACAAATGGTTTTCGACAGTTCCTGGACATTGCTGGTGCTGCAACCAGGAAGAAGGTACTCTCTACCATATCTGGTGGGAATGTGACTTGATTAAACCCTTTTGGAACCAAGTAATCAAGATTATAAAACACATTACAAAAACTAAAATCCATTTAGACGCTGCTTGCTGTCTTATAAATATCACCAAATGCACCTTGAGAAAATACAAAAACTCCTTGACCAGATTCTTAATCACAGCAGCAAAAACAGTGATACAGAGGCACTGGAGAGACACCACCGCACCCACAATCAAAGAGTGGCTGGAAGAGATACATCTCAAAGGCATGGATGAGATCAGGGCAACAGCACCCGTGGATCATCTTTAACCACTTAAGCCCCGGACCATTTTTCAGCTAAAGGACCAGGCCCCTTTTTGCGATTCGGAACTGCGTCACTTTAACTGACAATTGCACGGTCGTGCGCTCCCAAACAAAATTGGTGTCCTTTTTTTCCCACAAATAGAGCTTTCTTTTGGTGGTATTTTATTTTTTGCAAAATACACAAAAATAGAGTGACAATTTTGAAAAAAATGCAATATATTTTACTTTTTGCTATAATAAATATCCCCCCCAAAAAAATATATAAAAAAATTATTTTCCTCAGTTTAGGCCGATATGTATTCTTTTACATATTTTTGGTAAAAAAAAAATCGCAATAAGCGTTTATTGATTGGCTTGCGCAAAAGTTATAGCGTCTACAAAATAGGGGATAGTTTTATGGCATTTTATTAATCCCTTTTTTTTTTACTAGTAATGGCGGTGATCAGCGATTTTTATTGTGACTGCGAAATTATGGCGGACACGTCGGACAATTTTCACACATTTTTGGGACCATTGGCATTAATACGATCAGTTCGATTAAAAATGCGCTGATTACTGTAAAAATGTCACGGCCAGTGAATGGGTTAACCACTAGGGGGCAGTGTAGGGGTTAAGTGTGTGTGTGTTTTTTTTTTACTGTAGGGGGGCTTGGCTTGGCGTGTGACGTCACTGATCGTCTTTCCCTATAACAGGGAACAGACGATCAGGGACAGCCTCACTAGAAAGCATGAGGAGAGGTTTGTTTACACTTACCTCTCCTCGTCCTTCAGCTCTGTGACCTGATCGCGGGACACCTGCGGAGATCTGGTCCGCGGGTCCCATGGCCACGGTCATGGAGCTCAGGACTGGGTCGCGAGTGCACCGCCAGTGGCGCGTGCGCGACCCACGGCTGGGCACTTAAAGGGCAACGTACCTGTACGTGCTTGTGCCCAGCCGTGCCATTCTGCCGACATATATCGGCGTGAGGTGGTCCTTAAGCGGTTAAATACTCTGACTCGTATGCAACTTTCATACAGAGATAGACCTTTAAAGTATAAAGAATCGTGAACAATCAATATTCTTCTCCCATTTTTATTTATTCTTCTATCCTTCTCTTTCCTTTCATTTCTGTTCTATACTTTTAAGGGCACTTCTCAGAGGCCCACAATTTTATTCTTCTTTTAAAAATAAATAATATATTTATCTACACAAACTCAGAGTATTTCTAAATAGACCATCGATGTAATGATTGGCTGATCACAAAGCAGTTTTGTTGGTTTTACTAGTAAAATACTCTACCACTGAACTCAATTATACTTTGTTATATTTTAACCACTTCCCGACCGCCGCACGACGATGTACGTCGACAGAATGGCACGGGCAGGCATATGGGCGTACATGTACGTCCCTGCCTTCCCGCGGGTCGGGGGCCCGATCGGGCCCCCGCCCGGTGCCCGCGGCGGTCGGTATTCGTTCGGGAGCGATCCCGGACGAGGGGACGGCCATTCATTCATGGTCACCCCCTCGCGATCGCTCCCGACGAATAGAAAGTCTTCGTGACATCACTTCCTCTCCTGTAATGTAAACACAGGAGAGGAAGTGATGTGATCTCTCCTCCGTGCAGTGGCGGAACTACCGCCATAGCAACACATGCGGGCGCTATGGGGCCCGCAGTCAAGTGGGGCCCGGTGAGGACAGGCGCCACGGCTCCGCGGGAGATAGCCGGCGGCTCCGCGGGAGGTCCGCGGGTAGTCCGCGGCTCCGCGGGTGGTCCACGGGCGGCTCCGCGGGTAGTCCGCGGCTCCGCGGGTGGTCCGCGGGTGGCTCCGCGGGTAGTCCGCGGCTCCGCGGGTGGTCCGCGGCTCCGCGGGTGGTTCACAGGCGGCTCAGTGAGTGAGAGCGGGCGGTCAGAGGATCCGTGGGAGGCGGATGAGAGTGGCCAGTTCGCTGGTGAGAGAGTGGGCTGGCCAATCAGGGAGCTGACAGGCGGGGAGCATAGAGATGACATCATCTCTGGCCGCCCTGCATCCCTGCAGTGCAGTTCCCCCCTCACTGGGCAGGCAGCCAGGAAGCAGAGAGCTGACATTATCTCTCTGCTGTCTGACTGATAATCTGCTGCCTGACTCAGTGACACAGCAGGAAAGTGGCAGAGCAAGTGACAATCCATAATGTGTGGCAGGCGACGTGGCAAGTGACAATCCGTAACGTGTGGCAGGTGACGTGGCAAGTGAAAATCCATGACGTGGCAAATGACAATCCATAATGTGTGGCAGGCGACGTGGCAAGTGACAACCCGGGACGTGGCAAGTGACAATCCATAACGTGTGGCAGGTGACATGGCAAGTGACAACCTGGATGTGGCAAGTGACAATCCATAACATGTGGCAGGTGACGTGGCAAGTGAAAATCCGTGACGTGACAAGTGTCAATCCGTAATGTGTGGCAGGTGACGTGGCAAGTGACAACCCGGGACGTGCAAGTGACAATCCATAATGTATGGCAAGTGACAATCTAGGATGTGGCAAGTGACAATCTGTAATGACGTGGCAAGTGACAATCCGTAATGTGTGGCAGGTAACGTGGCAAGTGACAACCTGGATGTGGCAAGTGACAATCCGTAACATGTGGCAGGGGACGTAGCAAGTGAAAATCCGTGACGTGGCAAGTGACATTCCGTAATGTGTGGCAGGTGATGTGGCAAGTGACAATCCGTAATGTGTGGCAGGTGACGTGGCAAGTGACAACCCGGGACGTGGCAAGTGACAATCTAGGACGTGGCAAGTGACAATCCGTAATGTGTGGCAGGTAACGTGGCAAGTGACAATCCGGGATGTGGCAAGTGGACAATCCACAACATGTGGCAGGTGACATTCTGCAATGTGTGACAAGTGACAATCTGCATCTGGTGGCAGGCGATGTGGCAAGTGGACAATCCGCAACATGTAGCAGGTGATGTGACAAGTGACAATCCTTAATGTGTGGCAAGTGACAATCCAGGACGTGGCAAGTGACAATCCATAATGTGTGGCAAGTGATGTGGCAAGTGACAATCCAGGACGTGGCAAGTGACAATCCATAATGTGTGGCAAGTGACGTGGCAAGTGACAATCCAGGACGTGGCAAGTGACAATCCATAATGTGTGGCAAGTGATGTGGCAAGTGACAATCCAGGACGTGGCAAGTGACAATCCATAATGTTTAGCAAGTGACGTGGCAAGTGACAATCCAGGACGTGACAAGTGACAATCCATAATGTGTGGCATAATGTGTGACTTATCTATCTTGGCAAGTGACAATCTGGGATGTGGCAAGTGGACAATCTGCAACATGTGGTAGGTGACATTCCGCAACCTGTGACAAGTTACAATCTGCATCTGGTGGCAGGCGATGATGGCAAGTGACACGCTCAGGGATCCCACTGATTTTGCATTATGGTGAGTTGAACTATTTCATTTTATATAACAGAACAGAAATTGGTTAGAAGGCCTGGAGGTCTGCAATGTGTTCCCTTCAGGGGCTGCATACAGTATAGTGCATACTTTGTTGTTCAAAATTAATATAAGCTGTTGCCTGGGTACTGTGCCACATGGGTGTGGTAGTCTGTTGTTCAATGGCATTAGTTCATTTTTTTTTTTTGATGGGGGGGGGGGGGGCCCATACAACATTTTGCTATGGGGCCCTGTGATTTCTAGTTACGCCCCTGCCTCCGTGTCGGTATTTTTCGTTCCGACACCGAGGAGAGAGGATCGGTGAGTTGCACCAACACGACACTACACAGTAGAACATGCCAGGCACACTCACACCCCCCCGATCACCCCCCCCAATTACCCCTGCCCCCCAGTCACAGTGACACCAATGTCATTTTTTTTTTTTTTTTTTGCATTGGTGTCATTTGTGACTGTAATAACTGTTAGGGCAGTTAGGGTTAGCCCCCTTTAGTTCTAATGTACCCCCCTAACCCCCCCAATAAAGGTTTAACCCCGTGATCACCCCCCCGTCGCCAGTGTCACTAAGGCTGGGTTCACATTGCAGAGGTTTATGAGAACGAATGTGATTCGCACCGCACTGCAGTGCAAATCACATCCGATCTCTGTGCGATTCGAGTTCAGCCATTCGCCGCACCCGCCGCACCCGCCGCAAATTCGCACGGGACCCTTTTTTTGGTCCGCAGCAGAATCGGATCGCATAGGTGTTCACACCATGCGATCCGAGTTTGCAGATCGCACTGCGATATGCGAACTGATCTGGGGGTGTCATTAACATTTCACTGACACTCCCAGCAGTTCGCATAGGGCAGTGTGAACTGCCGCCGGGAGGCATGCGATGCGGGAACCCGCCGCGGATTCGTGGCGTTCCCGCATCGCTCCAGTGTGAACCCAGCCTAATAAGCGATCGTTTTTCTGATCGCTGTATTAGTGTCACAGGTGACGCTAGTTAGGCAGGTAGGTATTTAGGTTCGCCGCAGCTTTTTATAGCGCCAGGGACCCCCATATACTACCGCATAAAGCCCCCTGATTGCCCCCTAGTTAACCCTTTCACCAGTGATCACCATATAACTGTTACAGGTGACACTGGTTGGTTAGTTATTTTTTTATAGTTTCAGGGCACCCGCCATTTATTACCTAATAAAGGTTTAACCCCCTGATCACCCAGCGGGTGTCATTTGTGACTGTAATAACTGTTAGGGCAGTTAGGGTTAGCCCCCTTTAGTTCTAAGGTACCCCCCTAACCCCCCAATAAAGGTTTAACCCCGTGATCACCCCCCGTCGCCAGTGTCACTAAGGCTGGGTTCACATTGCAGCGGTTTATGAGAACGGATGTGATTCGCACCGCACTGCAGTGCAAATCACATCCGATCTCTGTGCGATTCGAGTTCAGCCATACAGATAGTATGGCTGCATTCGTGTCGCACCCGCCGCAAACTCGCACGGGACCCTTTTTTTGGTCCGCAGCAGAATCGGATCGCATGGGTGTTCACACCATGTGATCCGAGTTTGCAGATCGCACTGCGATATGCGAACTGATCTGGGGGTGTCATTAACATTTCACTGACCCTCCCAGCAGTTTGCATAGGGCAGTGTGAACTGCCGCCGGGAGGCATGTGATGCGGGAACCCGCCGCGCATTCGTGGCGTTCCCACATCGCTCCAGTGTGAACCCAGCCTAATAAGCGATCATTTTTCTGATCGCTGTATTAGTGTCACAGGTGACGCTAGTTAGGCAGGTAGGTATTTAGGTTCGCCGCAGCTTTTTATAGCGCCAGGGACCCCCATATACTACCGCATAAAGCCCCCTGATTGCCCCCTAGTTAACCCTTTCACCAGTGATCACCATATAACTGTTACAGGTGACGCTGGTTGGTTAGTTTTTTTTTTATAGTTTCAGGGCACCCACCATTTATTACCTAGTCTCACTAGTGTACCCCTAAATTTAGGGGTGTCTACTTTCCAAAATGGGGTCATTTGGGGGGGGTTTGTGCCATCTTGGCATTTTATGGCCTTCAAAACTGTAACGCCCTTAGAAAGCCTGAAGGCGGTGCTTGGTTTTCGGGGCCCCGTACGCGGCTAGGCTCCCAAAAAGTCCCACATATGTGGTATCCCCGTACTCAGGAGAAGCAGCAGAATTTATTTTGGGGTGTCATTTCACATATGCCCATGGCATGCGTGAGCAATATATCATTTAGTGACAACTTTGTGAAAAAAAAAAAAAAAAGTTTGTAATTTTCCCGCAACTTGTGGCAAAATATAAAATATTCCATGGACTCAACATGCCTCTCAGCAAATAGCTTGGGGTGTCTACTTTCTAAAATGGGGTCATTTGTGGGGGTTTTGTGCCATCTTGGCATTTTATGGCCTTCAAAACTGTAATAGGTAGTGAGGAGTGAAGTCAAATATTTACGCCCTTAGAAAACCTGAAGGCGGTTCTTGGTTTTCGGGGCCCCGTACGCGGCTAGGCTCCCAAAAAATCCCACACATGTGGTATCCCCGTACTCAGGAGAAGCAGCAGAATTTATTTTGGGGTGTCATTTCACATATGCCCATAGCATGTGTGAGCAATATATCATTTAGTGACAACTTTGTGAAAAAAAAAAAAATTAAAGTTTGTAATTTTTCCGCAACTTGTGGCAAAATATAAAATATTCCATGGACTCAACATGCCTCTCAGCAAATAGCTTGGGGTGTCTACTTTCTAAAATGGGGTCATTTGTGGGGGTTTTGTGCCATCTTGGCATTTTATGGCCTTCAAAACTGTAATAGGTAGTGAGAAGTGAAATCAAAAATTTACGCCCTTAGAAAGCCTGAAGGCGGTGCTTGGTTTTTGGGGCCCCGTACGCGGCTAGGCTCCCAAAAAGTCCCACATATGTGGTATCCCCGTACTCAGGAGAAGCAGCAAAATTTATTTTGGGGTGTCATTTCACATATGCCCATGGCATGCGTGAGCAATATATCATTTAGTGACAACTTTGTGTAAAAAAAAAAAATTTTTTTTTGTCATTATTCAATCGCTTGAGGCAAAAAAATAAAATATTCAATGGGCTCAACATGCCACTTATCAATTTCCTTAGGGGGTCTACTTTCCAAAATGGGGTCATTTGGGGGGGTTTTGTACTGCCCTGCCATTTTAGCACCTCAAGAAATGAGATAGGCAGTCGTAAACTAAAAGCTGCGTAAATTCCAGAAAACGTACCTTAGTTTGTAGATGTGACAACTTTTGCGCAAACCAATAAATATACAATTATTGACTTTTTTTTTACCAAAGACATGTGGCTGAATACATTTTGGCATAAATGTATGACTAAAATTGAGTTTATTGGATTTTTCTAATAACAAAAAGTAGAGAATATCATTTTTTTTCAAAATTTGCGGTCTTTTTACGTTTATATCGCAAAAAATAAAAATCGCAGAGGCAATCAAATACCATCAAAAGAAAGCTCTATTTGTGGGAAGAAAAGGACGCAAATTTTGTTTGGGTACAACATTGCATGACCGCGCAATTACCAGTTAAAGCAGCGCAGTGCCAAATTGTAAAAAGACCTCTGGTCATTTACCAGCAAAATGGTCCGGTCTGAAAGTGGTTAATATGATACTCCTGTACAAATGTTAGTATTATTGTACAATTGTTATATCTAAGAACCAATAAAAGCTTATTGTTTAAAACAATTTGTATTTCATACGTGTTTGAGGTTCAGCGTTTGTTTAAGGTGAATTCCTGAACACCAACTTGTCATGGCAGCTTGAACATTTTTACTGACTTCCTCCTAAACAAATCCAGAAGTTTGAACTTTAATCTTTTCCTTTGTTAGCTGAGCAAGAAAACTAATTATTGGTCCTTTGAGCTCACATTTGCATTTATTGCATTATGCATGTCTCATTTATAACCCATTTAAATCATATTTATTATTGACTTTGTGGATTATCTTTGGAGAACACATTCTGGGTGATTGAACACTTCAGAAGCTTCCTGTGTGAGCGTAGCAAGTGATGTGAAAATGGTGCTCAACACGGCTATCCTCTATCTACTCATTCTATTAGCAGGTAAGTGGCCAGTTAGCCAAAATGGGGGGTCAGTGCATAGAGTTATCACATTGCATTTCTATGTATCATTTTATCCATATGTGTAATATAAATTTTTTATTAAATATTAACAGAAGAAAGGAGAATAACTTTTTTTTAAGTGTATTGATTTGTAAACCATTTATATTCAATATATATATATATATATATATATATATATATATATATATATATATATATATATCAGGGATATGCAATTAGCGGACCTACAGCTGTTGCAAAACTACAAGTCCCATCATGCCTCTCCCTTTGGGTGTCATGCTTGTGGCTGTCAGAGTCTTGCTATGCCTCATGGGATTTGTAGTTCTGCAACAGCTGGAGGTCCGCTAATTGCATATCCCTGATATATAGTATATTTTGAAATATATTTATTATATTATTTTTTTTAATTTCTGAACATATAAAAATATAAGTGGTATGTTGATACCACATGTGTGAGTCTTTTTCACAGCCTGGATACATAGAGAGGCCCAAAATCCAAAGAGCACCTTTGGGCTTTCTAGGAGCATAAAGTGATTGTAAACAATCACCTTGTAAACAAACCCATTCCATTTAAAATAGAAATGAAAAACAAAACATTTGTATATACATATAAAAAAAAACATTAGAAATACCTTTGTTTCCCTTTTTTATAATTGATCACATATCCTATGTTCTCAGCTGCTTGGTATGTGGATACCACGTGTGAGACTTTTTCACAACCTGGATACATAGAGAGGCCCAAAATCCAAAGAGCACCTTTGGGCTTTCTAGGAGCATAAGGCTCGGTTCACACAGGGGGCGACACGAGGCGACACGACTTGCCGTGCCGCGACCTGCCGCGACCTCAGCGGCGACTTGCAAATGACTTCTGTATAGAAGTCAATGCAAGTCGCCCGAGGTCGCCCAAAAGTAGTACAGGAACCTTTTTTCTAAGTCGGAGCGACTCGAGTCGCTCCTCTTAGAACGGTTCCGTAGTACAGAACGGGGGCGACTTGTCAGGTCGCGGCACGGCAAGTTGTGTCGCCTCGTGTCGCCCCCTGTGTGAACCGGCCCTAAAGTGATTGTAAACAATCACCTTGTAAACAAACCCATTCCGTTTAAAATAGAAATGAAAAACAAAACATTTGTATATACATATAAAAAAAAACATTAGAAATACCTTTGTTTCCCTTTTTTATAATTAATCACATATCCTATGTTCTCAGCTGCTTTGTTTGTGGATACCACGTGTGAGACTTTTTCACAGCCTGGATACATAGAGAGGCCCAAAATCCAAGGAGCACCTTTGGGCTTTCTAGGAGCATAAAGTGATTGTAAACAATCACCTTGTAAACGAACCCATTCCGTTTAAAATAGAAATGAAAAACAAAACATTTGTATATACATATAAAAAAAACTTTACAAATACCTTTGTTTCCATTTTTTTATAATTTATCACATATCCTCTGTCCTCAGCTGGGGAAGGAGAAGCAGCAGTACACTAAACTTCCCCATAAATGGCTGTGCGGGGGGGTCAGGATCTGATGAAGTCTGATCATTGGAGGAGAGTAGGCGCCGAGTTCCCGGCTGTGCTGTCATGCCTAGTGTGGGCAATTTTTAATAGGAAATCACAGGGACTGGCAGGAGAACCAGGGATTTCACACAAAAAAAAACAATGCAAAGAGAACAGGATACTTTCTCATACAAGTGCATGGTACAGCAGGCACATATCAGGAATATGAAATGTTGCTTTTACATATTTTAAGTGGTACCAAAAGTTCAACTTTTTAACCGGTTCCCGACCGGCGCACACCGATGTACGTACAGTTACGTCCAATCTTCAATGCCGCCCTGCCATCGCGAGCACGCCGCCAGTCCGGTCGCGGGTCCCACGGACTCGATCGCCACGGGCATACCCACGATCGATTCACGGGGCGGCTGAATGGAGGAAATGCCATTCTAAACAGCATTTCCCCATTCTGCCTAGCAACTAGTGACGCTGATCTCTGCTCGAAGTGATTGGAGCAGAGATCAGTGTTCACTAAATGAAAGCCCAACCCCCCACAGTTAGTAACACACCCCTAGGAACACTTAACCCCTACACTGCCACCCACTGGTTAACCCCTTCACTGCCAGTGTCATTTACACAGGAATCACTGCATTTATATAGCAGTGATTGCTGTATAAATGACAATGGTCCCAAAAATGTGTCAAAAATGTCCGATGTGTCCGCCATAGTGTCGCAGTCACAATAAAAATCACTGATCGCCACCATTACTGGTAAAAAAATAAATAATAAAAAAATAATAAAAATGCCATAAAACTATCCCTATTTTGTAAACGCTATAACTTTTACGCAAACCAATCAATAATCACTTATTGCGATTTTTTTACCAAAAATACGTAGAAGAATACGTATCGACCTAAATTGAGGGCAAAAAATGTTTTTTTTATTTATTTTTGGGGGATATTTCTTGTAACAAAAAGTAAAAAATAATGAGTTTTTTTCAAAATTGTCGCTCTATTTTTGTTTATAGCGCAAAAAATAAAAACCGCAGGGGTGATCAAATACCACCAAAAGAAATTTGGGAAAAAAAGGATGTCAATTTTGTTTGGGAGCCACGTCGCACGACTGCGCAATTGTCAGTTAAAGCGACGCAGTGCCGAATCGCAAAAAGTGGTCTGGTCTTTCACCAGCAAAATGGTCCGGTCTGTAAGTGGTTAAAAAAGCAAAAAAATTAAATAAAATAAAGTTATATTTATTACAGGTACTTATATAGCCCTGTCAATTTACACAGCACTTTACATATATATTGTACATTCACATCAGTCTCTGCCCTCAAGGAGCTTACAATCTAAGGTCTCTAACTCACTTTCATACATACATATATATATATATATATATTGTGAGGGGGTTCGCTCGGTAGCGGGTGTGTGTGACCCCCTGGATGGGTTCACAACACAAAGTCAGGCACA
Source organism: Lithobates pipiens (assembly GCF_037356315.1). Classification (NCBI taxonomy): domain Eukaryota; kingdom Metazoa; phylum Chordata; class Amphibia; order Anura; family Ranidae; genus Lithobates; species Lithobates pipiens. Next base: position 601,114,064 of record NW_027507903.1, read on the forward strand.
GCAGACAGCGGTGTAGGTGCAAAAAACAAAAGATCCGGTTTATTTAGGCTACATGCAGTGATACATATAACAGCCAAACAAAATAAAACAAGAAAATAAATCCTGGTCAGCTTGACCTCTAACTACACACGTAGACTCCCTGTCTAACAACTGGGTGCAGCCTTGTGCTGCCCCAGTCCCTGTCTCTATTGTAGGGGTTTGCCACACAGGCGTTAACTCACCGCACAGAACAGATCTCAGACTCCCCAGTCTATACACACAAAACTGGTTCCAGGATGGAGCATCTCCCTATGCATGCTGGGGTTTTTTGTAGAGGTCTTAATGAGCCCACTTACTACAGCTGGGCTCATTAACTCTTCCCCTCTAATTGTAAAAGTCTGCATAAAGCCTGAATCTAGGACACACATATTTCCCATCCTGAATACAACCAGGTGATTTTACCTGCGTGCTGCCACATACCCCCCCCCCTCTTGTTTCAACCTTGGGGTTGTAACACAAGCAGCCAGACACGCATGTATCCGAGACAAAGCATCCACATTCCCCATTTTAACACCAGGGCGATGCTTAACTGTAAAGTTAAATTCCTGTAGGGCCAGGAACCACCTATTTACCCTTCTGTTGGTCTCCTTGTTCTGAGCCATCCACTTTAAAGGAGCGTGATCAGTCACCAGGTCAAAGTGCCTACCTAGCAGATAGTACCGAAGGGAATCTAGAGCCCACTTCACTGCTAAACATTCCTTCTCAATCGTGGCGTAATTTACCTCATGGGACTTCAACTTCCTGCTGAGGTAAATGACTGGGTGCTCTTCCCCGTTCCAGACCTGGGATAACACTGCTCCTAACCCAACGTCTGATGCATCAGTTTGTACAACAAAGTCCTTAGAGAAGTCTGGTGAGTACAACACTGGCTGGCTACATAAGGCTGTTTTTAAGGACTGAAATGCTTCCTCAGCCTCTGGGGTCCATTTAACCATAACCGACTCTTTCCCTTTTGTCAGGTTGGTGAGGGGCACAGCCTGAGAAGCAAAATGGGGAATGAATCGTCGATAATAGCCAGCGATTCCCAGAAAGGCTCGTACCTGTTTCTTGCTGTTGGGACGTGGCCAACTCTGTATGGCCTCGACTTTATTGACTTGGGGTTTTATCACCCCCCTCCCAATAGTGTACCCAAGATATTTGGCCTCCTCCTGTCCAATGGTACACTTCTTTGGATTGGCTGTAAACCCAGCTTCCCGGATAGAGTCTAGGACTGCTTGTACTTTTGGCAAATGTGAGACCCAGTCTGTGCTATGGATAATCACATCATCCAGGTAAGCTGCAGCATATTTATGATGGGGCCTCAGAATCTTATCCATTTTCCGCTGGAATGTTGCCGGTGCATTCTGTAACCCAAACGGCATTCTCTTATATTGGAATGCCCCATCTGGGGTTACAAACGCAGTTTTCTCCTTGGCCGACTCGGCCAGGGGAATTTGCCAACACCCTTTGGTGAGATCAAGAGTTGTCATATATCGGGCTGTTCCCAGCCGGTCAACCAACTCATCTATACGTGGCATGGGGTAGGTGTCAAATTTTGTAACTTTATTTAATTGTCTAAAATCGTTACAAAACCGCCAGCTACCATCAGGTTTGGGCACTAGTACAATAGGACTGGACAAGTCACTCTGGGACTCCTCTATCACACCCAATTCCAGCATCCTTTGAACCTCCCCACGTATTGCCTCCCGTCGGGCCTCTGGTATTCTATAAGGTTTTCGTTTTACCCTTTCTCCTGGCGGGGTGATAATGTCATGCTCTACGCCAGATGTTTGTCCCGGAAGCTCAGAGAAAATCTCTTTGTTACGAAGTACAAACTCTTTAACCTCCTGTTGTTGGGGTTTCGATAAGGTGTCTGCTATTCCAACCTCAGGAACTAAGCAATCAGGCTGTGCTTGTGACAAAGTCTCTGCGACTAGGGATTCCCTATCCCTCCAGGCTTTCAGCAGATTGACGTGATAGATCTGCTCCGGCTTTCGCCTTCCTGGCTGTCTAACCCTGTAGTTCACCTCACTAATTTTTTCAATTACTTCATATGGACCTTGCCATTTGGCCAGAAATTTGCTTTCAACCGTAGGGACTAGCACCAAGACCCTATCCCCCGGGGAAAAAGTACGTGTCTTGGCCCCACGGTTGTACACTCTCTGCTGTGCTAACTGCGCTTGGGTCAAATGTTCCTTTACAATTGGCATTACTTGTGCAATTCTATCTTGCATCAGGGCGACATGCTCAATCACGCTCCTGTGAGGAGAACTCTCATTTTCCCAAGTTTCCTTGGCGATATCCAGCAGCCCTCTTGGGTGTCTCCCATAGAGCAACTCGAAGGGTGAGAAACTCGTAGAGGATTGGGGTACCTCCCTAATGGCAAACATCAGATAGGGTATTAGACAATCCCAATTCTTTCCATCTCTATCCACCACCTTCTTTAACATTTGTTTTAGGGTTTTGTTGAATCTTTCAACCAACCCATCTGTTTGGGGGTGATACACAGATGTACGCAATTGCTTCACTTTGTACAACTTGCATAATTCTTTCATAACCCGGGACATAAAGGGTGTACCTTGGTCCGTAAGCAGTTCCTTACAAATACCCACGCGGCTAAAAACAAGGGATAGCTCTTTGGCTATGGTTTTGGCCGAGGTATTTCGGAGAGGAATTGCTTCCGGATAACGGGTGGCATAGTCCAATATAACCAAAATGTACTGATGCCCCCTAGCAGACTTCATTATCGGACCTACCAAATCCATTGCGATCCTCTCAAAGGGGACCTCAATGATAGGAAGAGGTACCAGTGGGTTACGGAAATGTGGCATAGGTGCCGACTTCTGACACACAGGGCAGGAGGAACAATACTTTTCTATTTCCTTCATGACCCCAGGCCAATAGAATCTCTGCAATACCCTCTCTCTGGTTTTCTCTGTCCCCAGATGACCTCCCAGAATGTGTCCATGAGCCAATTCTAACACCAACTTCCTGTAAGGTTTGGGCACTACAAGTTGCTCAATGGTTTCTTCTGCCCTTTGAGCCACTCGATATAGCAGGTCCCTTTCCATAGTGAAGTAAGGATAAGGGCAAGTCTTATCTGGGTTCACTAACTCGCCATCTATTTTCTTTTTTTTTTTTTCCACAAAATTTTTTATTAAGGTTAAGTAGTCATACAGAGAAATACAAACAATGGAGTAAGTATAGCATCAGAATATACATGACACAAGAAGGCATTAAAGCGTAGATAAACAGTTAATAGTTCAACATCTTACTCCAGAATTTAACCAATTTCCAACCGTGGAAAGAGTCACATTAAAGATCTTAGTTACTGATATAGTTGAATCTAGAACCAACCTTAAGGGTGCATTAACTAGAAAGGAGGGAAAACTAAGACATTCTGAGCCATCGAATGGGAAAACAGATCAAGCAGAAATACATATTATGGGGGAAAGGAAGGATGGAAAAGATAAAATTTAGAGGGTAGGGGTAAAACTGAGAAGGGTATAATCTAGTGTATGAGAATTATTTAACCAAATTGTGAGGAGTAAGCGTCAGTAAGTTTGAAACGGCGCCAGTCCTGCCATATTTCTGAAAATTTTGTGACTGTGTCATTGGATATGCTAATTAGTTCTTCAATGGTTTCGGTGTTATTTAATCTACGGAACCATTCCGCTATGGTTGGTACTGTAGAGGATCGCCAATGACATGGGATGCATTGTTGGGCCGTGTTAATCATGATCATATTGAGTGATTTAAAGTAGCGTGTCCTGGGGATTTTGGTGTAGTGAAGTAGGTAGGAAGCAGGGGAAAAATTATTGGTTTGGGATGTTACAGCCAATATGGTGTCATGGACAGATCTCCAGAAATTCTGAAGGGCGGAACACGACCACCAAATGTGAAGCATGGTCCCTTCCGCCTTGCCACAGCGCCAGCATAAGTTGGAATTATTATCTGAGAATTTGTGAAGCAGGGAAGGGGTTCTATACCATTTGGATAGAATTTTGTATCCTCCTTCCTGAACCGCTACATTAAGGGATCCTTTGAGAATATAAGTACAAATTGTTTCCCACTCAGAGTCAGAAAGTTTGATAGCTAGATCTTGCTCCCATGAGGAGTAAGGCTTGCTGGAGAACGCTGAATCGCCCATGAAGAGATATGTGTACAGGATGGAGATGAGATGTCTTTGTGGTTCGTGTTGTGTACAAAGGCTTTCTAGGGTGTTCAGATCTCTTGTCCAATAGTCTATATTATGTCGTCCAGTCAAGAAGTGTTGTAGTTGTCTATACGTCCAGTCGGAGATGTGGGTAGGGGAAGCCGTGGTATTCAAATCAGCCAATGATCTGAAATTCCTTCTCCTGTCGAAGAATTGCCTAGCAGTAAGATCTGTGTGGGGCCAGGAGTTGGCCAGATAAATAGGACTCTTGCCTGGTGGAAAATCGGGATTGTTTCTCAGTGGGGTAAGAGGACTCAGCCATGGGTGCGGATATAGTGTTTTCAATGCCTTGTGGATAACAGACAGTGTGGGCCCAATCAGCGGATGTTGCTTGTGCTGTATCGATATATGGCGTGGATTTATCCAGGGCAGTGATCGAAGATTTTGTGTAGAGACAAAGTGTTCTAGTGGTACCCAATCTTTTACATTGTGGTGAACATTCCAGTCCACAATCCTGGCTAGATGTGTGGCCCAATAGTATCGACGTAGGTCAGGAAGAGCAATTCCACCTTTGGTTTTTGGAAGGGTAAGGCGTGTAAAACTTATTCTTGGCCTTTTATTTTGCCATATAAAAGCGGAACATACTTGACGGAAAGAATGGAAAAAGGACGAGGGAATATTGATCGGAATCGTTTGTAATAAGTAAAGGAAGCGTGGAAGAATAGTCATTTTAAGGAGTGCGGCTCTACCGAACCAGGACACTTGTAGAGCTCTCCAATTCTTAAGGTCTGATTTGGTGTTTTGCAAAGTTGGGAGAAAGTTTTCCTTAAAGAGGTTGGAGAGGGACGTCGGTATTTTAATTCCCAAATAAGTGATTGAGTGTTCAGCCCAATTAAAGGGGAAATTTGCTTTACATTGCGTTACCATCTCTGCGGGGAGAGTTACATTCAGGGCAATGGATTTGGAGTAATTTATTTTAAGATTGGAGATGGATTGGAACATCTCCAAGTCGGAAAGAAGATTGGGGATGGATATATGCGGGTTGGTTAAGAAAAGAAGAATGTCATCCGCAAAAGCTGCTAATTTATAAATGCGGGTATTGATGGAAACGCCATTAATATCTGGATTCAATTTTAGTTTATTGAGAAGGGGTTCGAGAGTGAGGACAAAAAGTAAAGGTGAGAGGGGACAACCCTGTCTCGTACCATTGTGAAGCCGGAAGGCGTTTGACAGGTGGCCATTGACCCGCACTCTGGCGGTCGGTTGGGAGTACAGAGCCCGAATATATGAGATAAATAAGCCCGGCAGTCCTATTGCTTTGAGGACCGAGTCCATGTAATCCCAGGCCACCCTGTCAAACGCCTTCTTGGCGTCCAGGGAAAGGAAGAATCCTTGTTTTTTGGTTGAAGTCAGCCAATGGTGGATGTTAAGCGCTTTAATAGTGTTATCTCTACCTTCCCGTCCTGGGATAAATCCTACTTGATCTAAAGAGATCAAAGACGGGAGAAGCGGCAACAAGCGATTCGCTAGAATTTTAGCATAAATCTTGACATCCACATTAATGAGTGAAATGGGGCGGTAATTCGGGACCAGGGAAGGATCTTTGTCCTCTTTCGGTATTACTGTGATGTGTGCTTCAAGCATATGAGGGGGGGCATGGGAAGTGGAGGCGAAGGATTTATATGCTAAGAGAAATCGGGGTCTAAGTATGTCTGTAAATGTTTTGTAATATGTCAAAGGAAGACCGTCTGGGCCAGGTGCCTTCCCTACTTTCATCTCTTTGATTGCTTTATCGAATTCTTCTTCGGATAAGGGAGTATTCAGCTTTTGGGCATTTTCCTGAGAAATACGCTTAGGGCCAAATTTGGAGAGAAATTCGTTAATCTTATGCTGTCTCACCTCCAAACTACTGGGCTTAGTGGACCTAGAGGGAATATTATAAAGCGTTTGGTAATATTCTTCGAATTTTTGGGCTATATCTTCATTTGAGTTGTAAGCTTTACCCTGGTTATCAGTAATATGATGTACAGTTGAGTTGAGTTTCTTACTTTGCACTGCTCTAGCCAGAAGAGAGCCAACTTTATTACCCTTTTCATAAAAGAGTTTATTTCTTAAGACATATTGTCTCCTGATCTTCAGGTTAAGTTCTTCTAATAATTGTTTCCTGATTTGTGTCAGGGATTGATAGGTCTGTATTGCAAGTGTTTGTTTGTGCGTGGCTTCCAACACGCGAATTTGGGACATAAGTGTTGCTATTTTGGCCTGGCGTTCTCTTTTAAGAAGAGAGGATAATTTGATAAATTCCCCTCGGATTACAGCTTTATGGGCTTCCCATTGGAATAGTGTGGAGGTGTCAGGGATTTCATTAAGTCTGAAATAGTCTGTAAGACGAGTTTTTATGCTTGCCACGTTGATTGGGTCTTTGAGCAAGGCAGAATTTAGTCTCCACGTTTTAGATTTGGTTACAGTTTCGGGAAATTCCAGAAGAATGGATATTGGATGATGGTCAGAAAATGTCATAGGTTCTATTGTGGCCTTAGTCAAGAGGGGTAGGTCAGGTTGTGAGATAAAAAAATAGTCAATTCGGGAGTATTTTTGATGAGTAGGGGAGAAATATGTATAATCTTTTCCCTGTGGATTCAGCGTTCTCCAGGAATCATGTAGCAGGATGTTTTGGAGTTGCAATTTTATTTGTTTCAAAGCTTTGTATGGCAAGGCTGAGGAACCAGAGGAGGAATCTAAGATAGGATTCAGGGGGACGTTGAAATCCCCCCCGAGAATGAGGATGCCCGATGAGAAGGAAGACAAAAGATCACAGATAGAACGAAAAAAAGTAACTTGTTTTGTGTTGGGAGAATATATATTAGCAATTGTGATTGGTTTGGAGTGAATGGTCCCTTTAAGAAATAAGTATCTCCCTTCAGTGTCGCTTAGTGAATCTATTAGTTGAAAGGGTGTGCTTTTAGAGATAAGGGTCGACACACCTTTTGTTTTGGAGTGGCTATTCGTCGAATGAAAGACCGTGGGAAAATTTTTATCCGACAGCTTAGGAATTTTGTCTGTCAGAAAATGTGTTTCCTGTGCAAATATTATATTCGCTTTCAATTTATGGCATTCTCGCAGGAACTGGGATCTCTTTTCCGGTAAGTTAAGACCTTTGACATTAATGGAGACCAGTCTCAGCGAGAGCGCCCTGGAATGTGTCTTGTATGAAGGGGAGTCCATTCTATCTTCAGATGTGCGAGAGACGCGATAGAACACCCTAGAAATATAATGACAGGGGTCGACGAAAAGACTAGCCAAAGGAGTTTATACTACGTTGTGAAAGAAAAACACTAGGAGAAAAAGGGAACAAAGGAATCCGGGGGGTAAAAGGGTCAAAAGAAGGGGGGGGAGTACTAGTCTCGAAAGATCTTACAGCCGTAGATTATATAGAAGTGCAGTCGAGACTAGTGAAGTAATCGATTTCTCGGAGGTTTGTAGCGAGAACCAGCTCACTGTGTCCGATGCAGCAAATATAATGCAAAGGACTAAACCTAGACAGGTGTGAGATATTCCAAGAAGTAATGGAAGTAAATGTGGTATGGTTGAACAGAATATCTCTGTGTGAAACGTCGTCTGGGTTATTGAGGAGAGTAAATACAAGATTAAGAAATGCTGACAGCTGAACGGAGGGAAGGGTATGAATGCTGAAAATGGAGGTGTGAAAGATGTAAGCTGCCTAACGACAGTCTAAATTCTTGTCAAAACAGTTAGAGGAAACACCCAAAAAAGAAAAAAAAAGGAGTGTATATCGGCTAATGGATCTAGTCAGTATAAAAGACACTTCGTCTGCAGGCACGAGTAGGAGAGGCAAAACAGGATTGAGGATAAAGGATGCAGACCTGAGGCCTAGTAAAGTTTATCTGGAAACTCTAATTGACGCAATCATGCATAAAACATTGTCAAGGCGAAGAGGTATTGAGAGATAGAAATAAAAACCCATGAAATGGAGCAAAACATGGAAGAAGGGTTACGCAACATCAGAACTAAACCGATAATAAACTTCAATTTCAAACTAAAGTATTTTTGTCAGACTAAACAGGTATCTTGTGGCAATAAAGCAAAACTAGCTCTTTCCCAAATTGAACTAGGATAGTCTCGAGGACGAGTCAAGGACCTACCATTAGCAATACTCCTATGGAGATTGTAATATCAGAGTTGTAGGGGAAATGATAGACCTTGCTCAAAAAAAAAAAAAAAAAAAAAAAAAAAAAGGGCGTCTGACTTGTGATTGGTGTATCAAGGTATTAATACACGGGACAAGATCCATCAGACTCAGTACGAAACTTAAATTGCATGTTTGTGACCCCCCCATTAAGAATAAGGGGAGAGCGTGAAAATGACCACATCCTAATGGGAAATAGAGGAGGTGACGTAACACAAGACTCTTAAAATGGTAGATGCTAACCATGATGTCAGTAATCTAAGATAGGACACAGATGGATTCATTTATGCTTATTAAGTCACCCCTTACCCCGGGTATCCAGTAAGCATCTGGGTGATCCTCAAAAAATTAAATAGATCTCTTTGTTTCCTGGTAGTAGAGGACCCAATGTAAAGAGGGGCTTCTGAGCACAACATAAATCATGAAAAACAGGAATCATAGTTTCCCTCAGTTTCGGTAACAGTTAAAAACTGGGGGGAGGGGTAATCCACAAGGACCACAGCGCATATTAGTGAAGGGGATAGAATGAAAACAAATGGTCCCCCACTTAATTAAGCAGCTCACTGAGTACCCAAGACAGGTCTGGGGTAACATACAAAGCCTGGTTGGTAAGTTATGTGTATTCTCTAGCTAAGGAAAATGCCCATGAGACGTTGCATTGGGTCCATGTGAATTAAACCTATAAAAAGAATAGCATACTTTAAAAAAGAAAAATTTTCATCCCAACATAAAGGTTTGTAATGAGTACGTTGATAAAAATCCCAGATTAGGCTATAAAATAACAATCTCTGAGCAGCTTGAGATTTACAAAAAAAAAAAAAATAAAAAAAAAAAAATAAAAAAAGGGGGAGCAAGGTTGCTAGTAATAAGTCCCCGAGACCTAATGTGGCCCAAAAAAAAAAAAAAACCCCCGAGCCAATAAAAAGAAAAAAGAAATACGATGGGAAAGAGGTGTCAGTATATCAACAGAAGAATCCCATTTAGCAACTCCAAGAAAGGGTAATACCACTGCATTTCTGATCAACGATTCCGACGAGCTCTTCTCGTGGTCGGCGCTTTCATCGGACTGGAGTTGTGGGTAGGATCGTTACGGAAGCCGTGAGGTTGATCAGGTGAAGGCGAACGTTGTCTGCGGTTGCGATGTTCTTGAACTTCCATCGGTTCGTATTCTTGCTGGTGACGTCTCCCGGATTGTGGACGAAATTCCGCGTACCAATCCGGTACCTCCGTGAAGGGAATCTCTAGGGTGGTACAGAAGCGTCGGAGGTCCTCCGGGACTCTCAACAAAGCCGAACGGCCTTGCGCAGAAGCAGATAATGCGAACGGATACTTCCATCTGTACTGTATGCCCTTGGCGCGCAAAACCTCCAGAAGTGGGCGGAGTTCCTTGCGACGTTGAAGCGTTATGGAGGATAGGTCTTGAAACAAACGAACTTCTTTATCGTTGTACGTCAGCGGGTGTTTCACCCGCGCTTGTCTGAGAATATCTTCCTTAAGCTGATAGTCTATCACACAACAGACCACATCCCTGGGGGGGTCCGTCTCCTTGCCTCGTGGGCGTAGGGCGCGATGAATGCGCTCCAATCCTATAGGGGTGAGCGGATCCCGATCCAGGATAGCGTTGAACAGGCCCGTTACCTCAGGTCTCAAACGATCGGCTTCGACCGATTCAGGGAGTCCGCGGTTATCAAGGTCCTCCATGTGGCGATTCAGATCTCTAAGTTGCAGGGTATGAGTATCTATAACCTGGCAGGACCGACGAAGTACCGTGGAATGTTGTGCCGTTCTGTGTTCAACATCTTGTACTCTGTTCGCTATCGTTTGAATGTCTATGCGGAGCTCCGAAATAGCCGCCGTTAATGTTTGCTTAATATCATCCGCAACCGATCTAAGATCGGTAAGACTGGGGTGGTGTTGCGGTTCGAGTACAATCTCACCAGTAGCTGAGGGAGACCGTGAGGATTGTGAGGTGATTTGAGGTGATGGCGGGCCTCGTGTGGACGCCATATTGCTGGCCTGAGAGCGGAACATCTCAGGGACGTTTTGACTCGTTCCGTGTGACAAATCTCGAGGAGACCTGGATCGGGACGAAGAGGATCTACGGGAGGATGTTCCCATGTCGGTTTGTAGACCGTGGGTTCGAGTTTACCTCCGGTATCTGCTGTTTTCCCTCCGTTGCAGCAGGAGCTCACAAGTTAGGCTGCCATTCTCCTCAGCGTCCAGGCCACGCCCCCCATCTATTTTCACCACATTTTCCCGTGCCTTTATTAGGGTGGGGTCTTTTAACTGTTCTGTGGCAAAATTTTCCCTGTGAACCTCAAGATCCGAAAACTCCACAGACGGCATGTTTTCATCTGAGGATGTTGGCTCCTCCCCAGTTTCTCGAGTTTCCCCCGCCAATACCGACAAGGGAAATTCAGGAGAGTCCTCACCACTCCCAGAGGAATTCTGGTCATCTTCCTGGTTTATAGGGGCACCAATGGGGGCCTCAGGACAATCCCAGAGTTCCCAGAATTTTGGAAAATCCCTTCCCACAATAGCATCATGTGGTAAATGAGACACTAACCCCACCTGATGAGAGAGGTTACCTTTGGGGGTCTCAAAAATCACTGAAGTTACAGGATACTCTCGGGTGTCCCCATGCACACAAATACCAGCCACCCTGTTCTTCCCAGAGACCTCTGTAGTAACTAATTCAGCTTTTATCAATGTTACCAGGCTACCTGAATCTAGCAACACATCAACATGTCTACCATTAATACACATTTTACATAAATGTTTCTCAGGTCCCCGAATGGCAGTGCATGCAACTGTCGCAAACAGCGACTGACTTCTCTCCCTTATAAAGTCACATTGCATAGGCTCATCCACAACTGGGCAATTGGCTGCAATATGTCCCTCTTGCCGGCAGCGGTAGCAAATAATTTTTTCCGCTGCCTCTTGCAGCATGGGCTTCCTGGGCTGCTCCCGCCAGACCTTAGGTAGAACTCCCACCCTCTCACTCTCTCCACCCTCACCCCTTGGAGTCATCTTACCCGCCACTGGGGATGATCTGGTCTTAGGGGGGAAAGTCCGTGAGTCCCTGGAAGAGATGGTCAAGTTCTCTGTAGCCAAGTACCTCTCAACCAGATCCACAAGTTTATCTGCATTTTCTGGGTCTCCATGGCTTACCCATTTTTGGATGGCAGTAGGAAGAGCTCTCAGGAAACGATCCATAACCACACGTTCCACAATGTTTGGTGCGGTCAAAATCTCTGGCTGCAGCCACTTCCTGCTCAGGTGAATGAGATCATACATTTGAGACCTGGGAGGTTTTCCAACCTGAAAAGTCCAGTTATGCACACGCTGAGCCCGGACTGCCAGGGTGACACCCAGCCGTGCCAATATTTCTGCTTTTAGCACCACATAGTCTTTTGCTTGGTCAGGCTCTAGGTCATAATAAGCTTTCTGCGATTCCCCAGTTAACAGAGGGGCCACCAGTCCAGCCCACTGCTCCTTAGGCCACTTTTCCCTTTCAGCAGTGCTTTCAAATGTGGTCAAAAACACCTCCGGATCATCCTCTCCAGTCATTTTTGTCAGTAAACGGCTCACACCAAAGGTTGCGGTATTATTGTACCCACTTGCTTCATTGGTCTGCGGACGTTGCTGTATCAATGTCTCTATTTGCTGTTGAAAATTCTGCTCTTGCTTCTGCAACAGGTCTATGAAGCGGGCTTCAGATCGCTGCTGGGCTTGTTGCTGAGCTTCCAAACTCTGCTGCAAAGTTGCATTTGTCTGCTGCTGATTTGCATTTGCCTGCTGCTGGGCTTCCAAACTCTGCTGCAAAGTTGCATTTGTCTGCTGCTGATTTGCATTTGCCTGCTGCTGGGCTTGTTGTTGAGCTGCAAGGCTCTTTTGTAAAGCTGCATTTGTTTGCTGCTGGTTTGCATTTGCTAGAGCCAGCTGTCTCAGTATCTCCTCCATGCTGGCCTTAACAAAAAAAAAAAAAAAAAAAAAACTGCCAAAATTCTCCACCAACTGTGAGGGGGTTCGCTCGGTAGCGGGTGTGTGTGACCCCCTGGATGGGTTCACAACACAAAGTCAGGCACAGCAGACAGCGGTGTAGGTGCAAAAAACAAAAGATCCGGTTTATTTAGGCTACATGCAGTGATACATATAACAGCCAAACAAAATAAAACAAGAAAATAAATCCTGGTCAGCTTGACCTCTAACTACACACGTAGACTCCCTGTCTAACAACTGGGTGCAGCCTTGTGCTGCCCCAGTCCCTGTCTCTATTGTAGGGGTTTGCCACACAGGCGTTAACTCACCGCACAGAACAGATCTCAGACTCCCCAGTCTATACACACAAAACTGGTTCCAGGATGGAGCATCTCCCTATGCATGCTGGGGTTTTTTGTAGAGGTCTTAATGAGCCCACTTACTACAGCTGGGCTCATTAACTCTTCCCCTCTAATTGTAAAAGTCTGCATAAAGCCTGAATCTAGGACACACATATTTCCCATCCTGAATACAACCAGGTGATTTTACCTGCGTGCTGCCACAATATATATATATATATATATGTCACGTACCTGGTGGAAGGAGCCCGGAGTGCAGGGAGCGGCCTCTCGTAAGCCTCTGGCTCGAGATCCCCTGAAAGTGGGAACAGGGACTCTAGAGGTCAGAGGGCACAAGTGCCAAGTCCGTGTAGGTAGGCTTGGTCCTGGAGCTGGTGGCAGGCAGCAGCGGGTGCAGGCAGATGATACTGGAACAGCTGGAGAGCGGTCAGCGGCTGGCAGCAGGTGCAGGAAGTCACACAGGAACGGCTGGCAGGCGGGCAACTGGCAGCAGCGGTCACGGAGACAAACTGGATAAGCAGGCAACAGCAGGGTCAAACACAGGCCGGGTCGTCAACGGGCAGGCAGGAGAGGTACCGGAGGAGAAGGCAGAAGCGTAGTCAGGAAGTCCGAGGTCAAGGCTGGCAGCAAGCAGGGGTAAACAGGAACAGGCCGGGTAGATCAGAGGCAGGAACAATCAGGTTTAGCAGAGGTAACTCACAGGAACGCTGTAGACAGGACAGCACCGAGCCACTAGAACGGATCTCTTAAGAAGCCCTCTGGGCGGCAAGAACGGTCGCACGGCGTGCCCGTTCGCGTCCACGTGAAACCGTGCAACCGACCGTGACCCCGCGCACCCGCGTGCGCACGTTCGCAATCTCGCGCACCCGCGTGCGCCCGATCGTACCTGCTCGCACCCGCGTGCGTCCGTTCGCGCTAACACGCGCCCGGGAAGACCTATTAGCGCTCAACGGACCAATTCTGTGGGTAGGTCTTCCACGAGCCGCTGGAACTCGGAACCGACCATGACAATATATTAGGGCCAATTTAGACAGGAACCAATTTACTTACCAGCATGTCTTTGGAGTGTGGAAGGAAACCTATGCAGGCACAGGGATAACATGCAATCTCCAGGTAGGTAGTGCCATGGTGGGGATTGGAACCGATGACCCTAGTGCTGCTAGGCAGAAGTGCTAACCACTAAGCCACTGTGCAGTGGTTTTGCACAGAGCTGCCCTGATCCTCCTCTTGTCGGGTCCCCCACCAGGGCTGGTGGCTCCTCCTTCTTGACCCCAATAGAAAGCCTCTTCCTATAGGGGAACTGGGGCATGCTCACCCCCGAGCCCTGCTCTATACATCCATAAGACATATAGAGCCGTGGTTCGACCGCACCACCCCCACTCTACTCTCCTCATTTGTTCACTGGCTGTGATTGATAGCAATGGGAGCCAATGGAAGGTAAAAAAAACCTTCAGCCTTTACAACCACTTTAAGTACCCATTAACTACAGTATTTGCCTACCAGGCCAATTCTGAAACTTCTTTCATATATGTAACAATTGGTGTCTTGTGCAAGTCGTTTCATTCCTAATTTGTTTTTTAATGAATTTTGACAAATCTGAATTAACGAAAACCCGTAAACAAATTTTTCCTGAATATTCGTAAATTTGAATATTTAAAAATTCGTAAATTTGCACATTCGTATATTCGTAAATTCTTAAATCAATAAATTCGTAAATTTGTAAATTCTTAAATAAAAAAAATGAGGAAATCTGAAATAATAATTAACTAATAACTATTACTAACTATTACATTTTTCCTTTGAAAAACTAGTGATTTTGGTTGCTTTTCATTTCTTTTCTTTTTTTTCTTTTTTTTTTTTTATTTTGAAAAGAGAGTGATTTTTGTTGCCTTTCATTTTTTTTTTTTTCCTCCTTTGAAAAGTGAGTGATTTTGGTTGCTTTCTAGGGTGGTTCTGTGTGGAATATTTGCGATGTATATGCATTTATATACACAATATTTTGCCTCTACATGATTTATATATCACGGACGAGAGCAAGTCCGAAGTTACAAATTACCCGAAATGAATGCCGTATCTAAGAAAATGGAACGTAATGAATTAATAATAATAAATAATAATAATAAAAACTTTTTATTATTATTATTTATTATTAATTTGTCTGTTCCATTTGTTTGGATGCAGCATTCATTATTTTGGATAATTTGTAACTTCGGATAAATTTGTATTCGTTTCGTTCACTAACAGCCAAATTTTAAAGGAAATTTCAATACCTATAATTTAATAGTTAGTTATTTCAAATTTTCCCATTTTTGGGTTTTCGGACTTTCAAATTTCTTTGTTCCAAATTTCCAAATTTCAGAATTTTCGAATTTACGAATTTATGAATGTACAAATTTACGAATATACGAATTTACGAATGTATGAATTTACGAAATTGCGATCATAACGAATGACCCAAAAAAATCTAAAAAAAAAACACAAACGAATGAAATGAAAACTAAAAGCAAACAATTTTTTTGGCAGTGCACGTCTACATGGTATTTGCGCAGCGATTTTACAAAGCATTTTTTTTTTAAATACATTTTAATTAATTTAACCAAAAAAACAAAAAAAAACACAATATATAACCCAATTTATTTGTAAAATATGAAAGATGATGTTACACCAAGTAAATAGATACCCAACATTTCATGTTTTAAAATTGGGCCCACTCGTGGAGTGGCACCAAACTACAGTACTTAAAATCTCCATAGGCAATGTTTTAAAAAGTTCTACAAGTTTAGAGTTACATAAAAGGTCTTGTACTAGAATTATTGCTCTCGCTCTAACGTTCATGACAATACCTCACATGTGTGGTGTAAACAGTGTTTACGTACGTGGGCATGACCTATGTCTGCCTTTGCCACTGTGTGCAAAAAAGGGGGGGGGGGGGGGGGGTTTGCTGGCACTTTAAAAAATATATATTATATTATTTTTATTACAATTAAATTGTAAAAATTTATTCTTACACTCTCCCTTTAATTGTTTTTTTTTTCATCTTTCATTTTTTTGCAATAACATTACATGACAGGTCCTCTTTATGAAGAAATCTGGGGTTCAAATGACCCCACATTTCTCCTCAACCAAACGTGATGTCATGATGTTGCTCCAGTCCTTCTAAACCATAGAGTTTAGCTAAGGCCACCTGTCCTCAGCCAATCTCTCTGGTCAGTCGTTGCAACTGTAGGATCAGTTCCCAGGGCTACTGATCATCCAGGTAAGCCCAAGAACCACCAGAAAGTGGTGGGAGGGGTGGGGGGAAACATCAATAGCTAATCAGCCGCTGGGATCACTTTTAGTGGTTAGAGACTTGCCAGCTGAAAAAAACAATACCGGGGTTATGGCATATTGGTGCAGCCATAACCCCCAGTATTTCACTTCCAACCAAGGACGTCATTTTACTATGGCGTTAAACCCTAAAGGACCATATTTTACATTACATCCTCATTTCTAATCTTGATTGATTAGTGTCAGTATTCACTGCATATTGTATAATTAATCATATCTATTTTCTCTTCCAGCATCTGCAGGTGGAGGGGGCACTGCATCTGGTATAATGCAAGTAAATTCTACTTCGCCAGGCTGCAAAGCCCAGATGGCATACCTAACAGGCATGGAAATCACCACTACACCTATTATACCCACACTTTCAACTACAGAACTTTCCACCACCACAAAACTTACAACACTTACAACTACTAGTACCGCTTTCACCACCACAACACCCCCTACCACGCCAATGTTCCCAACCATAGCACCATCTACTACCACCACAATGTTCACAACCACTACACCAACTACCAACACAATGTTTACAACCACTACATCAACTACCACCACAATCTTCACAACCACTACACCAACTACTACCACAACGTTCACAACCACTACACCCACGACCACCACAATGCTCACAACCACTACTCCAACTACCACCACAATTTTCACAACCTTAGCACCTCTTACTACCCCCCTAATGTTCACAAATACTACACCCACTACCACGCCAATGTTCCCAACCACAGCACCATCTACTACCACCACAATGCTCACAACCACTACACCAACTACCACCACAATGTTCACGACCACTACTCCAACTACCACCACAATGTTCACAACCACTCCTCCAACTACCACCACAATGTTCACAACCACTACACCAACTACCACCACAATGCTCACAGCCACTACTCCAACTACCACCACAATGTTCACAACCACTACACCAACTACTACCACAACATTTACAACCACTACACCCACGACCACCACAATGTTTACAACCACAGCACCTCCTACTACCACAACAATGTTCACAACCACTACACCAACTACCACCACAATGCTCACAACCACTACTCCAAATACCACCACAATGTTCACAACCACTACACCAACTACCACCACAACGTCCACAACCACTACACCCACGACCACCACAATGCTCACAACCACTACTCCAACTACCACCACAATGTTCACAACCACTACACCAACTACTACCACAACATTCACAACCACTACACCCCCGACCACCACAATGTTTACAACCACAGCACCTCCTACTACCACAACAATGTTCACAAACACTACACCAACTACCACCACAATGCTCACAACCACTACTCCAAATACCACCACAATGTTCACAACCACTACACCCACGACCACCACAATGTTTACAACCACAGCACCTCCTACTACCACAACAATGTTCACAACCACTACACTAACTACCACCACAATGCTCACAACCACTACTCCAAATACCACCACAATGTTCACAACCACTCCTCCAACTTCCACCACAATGTTCACAACCACTACACCAACTACCACCACAATGTTCACAACCACTACTCCAACTACCACCACAATGAACACAACCACTACCCCAACTACAACCACAATGTTCACAACCACTACTCCAACTACCACCACAATGTTCACAACCACTACTCCAACTACAACCACAATGTTCACAACCACTACCCCAACTACCACCACAATGTTCACAACCACTACTCCAACTACCACCACAATGTTCACAACCACTACCCCAACTACCACCACAATGTTCACAACCACTACACCAACTACTACCACAACATTCACAACCACTACACCCACGACCACCACAATGTTTACAACCACAGCACCTCCTACTACCACAACAATGTTCACAACCACTACACCAACTACCACCACAATGCTCACAAACACTACTCCAAATACCACCACAATGTTCACAACCACTACACCCTTGACCACCACAATGTTTACAACCACAGCACCTACTACTACCACAACAATGTTTACAACTACTACACCCACTACCACTGCAATGTTTACAACCACTATACCCACTACTACCACAATGTTCACAACCACTAAACCTACTACCACAATGTTTACAACCACTAAACCTACTACCACAATGTTTACAACCACTACACCCACTACCACCACAATGTTCACAACCACTATACCAACTACCACCGCAATGCTCACAACCACTACACCAACTACCACTGCAATATTCACAAGCACTACACCAACTATCAACACAATGTTCACAAGCAATACACCCACTACCACTGCAAAGTTCACAAGCACTACACCCATGACCAACACAGTGTTCCCAACCACTACACTCAGGACCAACACAATGTTCACAACCACTACACCAACTACCAACACAATGTTTACAACCACTACATCAACTACCACCACAATATTCACAATCACTACACCAACTACCACCACAATGTTTACAACGACTGCACCCACTACCACGGCCAGAATCCATACAACCTGGAATCCAGGACAAGGTAAGGGGTTCTTTCAAGTATGAGCTATTCCACTAAAAAAGTATTTTACAAGTTTTGGAACATGATGGAGACATATCATCTATGGCTTCTTGTGTTTCTCAAGCATCTTTATCTCCATTCTCTGCCTGAACATTTGTAATAACTATTACAATGGAGTCACACTTTCCTATTGTATTTTTTTACCATGGATAATGCAAAAGGAGCAGTGAGATTAGTTAAAGATTGGTGATATTGCTCCAAACTGAATTGTGGACAGAAAGAGAGCAAGGAACTAGGGTGGGGAGGGCATCCTAGAGGTACAAGAAGCCAAAAGTGATTAGGCCCACCAGATTCCACCTATACAGAAAATAACAATTTGGGGAAGGCTGTTCTTTTAAATACGCTTTAAGAGAAACTAAAATGTTTTTTTAGTTTAGTAGCGAGTTATGTAATGTGAACTAAAAAAATATCCTGGTCAGCTGCAAAGATGGGTATCTTTTTTTTTGCAATTTCAATGGTACATATCATTTTTAGGCTTGACATATTTGGTATTAATATATTCAAAATTCTATTTTTAACATATTTTACAAAAATATGAGGATTAGGTTATGTTTATGTGCACTAAAATTGACTGTATTTTTAACTCAAAATATAAGTTTGAAAAAAATGTGATCATATACAGTATGACAGAAGAATTACAGCCACCATCTTTCTAGCCTATAGGCCCACTGCTTTCAAATATATATACTGTATATTGTTACAGGGTTTTAAGTAATTTGCAAAAAGGTCTGGAAACAAAAGGGCTAATGCTGATATTGTAAAAAAAATAAAAATAAAACGTGTATTTACGGTAATAAAGGAACGGAGTAAGCACTTAAATATGACCTGATACCAATGCTCCAATCTTCTGACCCACTCTAGGGCTATACTCATGGTTTATAAAAGAAGATTGGCCGTGCTAATTAATATAACAATCTTGAATGGTTATATGTGTTCAAAGACAAAATACAAAAGATAACTCCACATAAAAATATGAATAATGTATAGGAAACTATACCTATCCATACCAGTGGAGAAGGGCAATTGAAAAAAGTCCACATAAATCCATATTGTGTAAAAATTACCTGTGTATAAAACAATGTATATGTAATTTACAAAAATTATTACAGTGCAAATAATAAAACAATAAAGTATATAGTTCAAGTATATATGAGTCCCAAAGATTATTAAAATGCAAAAAACAATTAAGTGTATAGTTCAAGAATAGTGAACGCTGAGTCCAATTCCCAAATGTGAAAAGAAAGGCAGGGAGCAGGAGACAAAAACGCTGAAGGATGGAGACTACAGGTTGATTCCACCACCACTGGGAGGACGAGGAGCAAGCCTTTCCTTGAAGAATGCACCAAAAGAAGATGGAGACCCTTACCAGATGTGGTTGATCACTTATCAGAAACAAGGTCATTATGGCTTGCAGATACAACCCTTTGCGGGGTCTCTGATCAGTCCAAGATGCCTGAAGTTCCAGACTCCTAGCGTCCTTCTCCCTCCATACATCCTTTCACTGTCCAGTGTGTATAGGAAACTCTCCCTCTAATGAGTACCAACACACTCTCCCGGGCCGGAACGGGCCGTATAAATATAAAAAGGAACTCCAATAGTGTGTGCCCTTTGAGAATGTCATGTGTGACGAAACATGTCAGGGCATGTGCCCTTTGAGAACGTCACGTGTGACGAAACATGTCAGGGTGGAGCTACACATTGATGTCACCACGTTTTGCATGACCCCGGAAGCACGGGCGTTCGCTTTAGATTTAGATTGCTGGCAAAATCTTTTTATAGTTTTGTATTTGTACTGTGAACTTTTTCAATAAACCTTTAGTGTTTAAGGGTAACGCACTGTTGGAGTTCCTTTTTAGCTTTATATGGTCCGTTCTGGCCGGGAGAGTGTGTTGGTACTCATTAGATTGAGGGTTTCCTATGCACACAGGACAGTGAAAGGACGTACGGAGGGAGAAGGACGCTAGGAGTCTGGAAGTTCGGGCATCTTGGACTGATCAGAGACCCCACAGAGGGTTGTGTCTGCAAGCGATAGCGACCTCGCTTCTGATAGGAGGTCCACCACATCTCCATCTTCTTTTGGTGCATTCTTCTAGAAGAGGCTCCTTGTCCACCCAGTGGTGGTGGAATCAACCTGTAGTCTACATCCTTCAGCGTTTTCTCTCCCGCTTCCCTGGCCTTTCTTTTTACATTTGGGAATTGAACTCAGCGTTCACTATTCTTGAACTATACACTTAATTTTTTTTTGCACTTTAATAATTTTTGGGAATCATATATACTTGAACTATATACTTTATTGTTTTATTATTTGCACTGTAATAATTTTTGTGAATTATATATTCATTGTTTTATACACAGGTAATTTTTGCACTATATGAATTTATGTGGAATTTTTTCAATTGCCCTTCTCCACTATTATGGATATGTATAATTTCCTATATATCATTCATAATTTCATGTTGAGTTATCTTTTGTATTCTGTTTTTGCACACGTAGAACCATTCAAGGTTGTTATATTAATTAATGCGGCCATTCTTCTTTTTTTTTTGTTTTTGCATGAGTATCGCACTTTTTTTGTGCCGCAGCTTTCGCATCACATGAGTACATTCATCACTATAAACTTTCAGCGCAGTATAGGCCCCTTTTACTATACTCGTGGTTTAGCATTAAAGTTTATAAGTGATTATCTGTATCTGATTATTTCCCATTTTTATTTAATGCTAACCTTCCAGGCAGGGGCGTAACTAGAAATCACAGGGCCCCATAGCAAAATGTTGTATGGGCCCCCCCCCCCCCTCACCCAGGGGCGGATCCAGAGTCTAGTCTCGGGAGGGGCACTGATAAAAAATACTTTTTTGGGGGGGCAATTTATTGGGGCAATGGCTGATGTTGGCGCTTCAATTATCACGGCACCATTTGTGTTATGGTGTAAGGATGATTGAAACACATTATTTCTATTATTACATTGTTATAGTTCAACTCACCATAATGCAGAATCAGTGGAAGCCCCGAGTGTGTCACCTGCCACCAGGTGCAGATTGTCCACTTGCCACGTCACCTGCCACCCGTTGCGGATTGTCTGTTTGCCACGTCACCTGCCACACGTTGTGGATTGTCCACTTGCCACGTCACCTGCCACCCATTGTGGATTGTCCATTTGCCACGTCACCTGCCACACATTGCGGATTGTCCACTTGCCACGTCACCTGCCACCCATTGTGGATTGTCCATTTGCCACGTCACCTGCCACACATTGCGGATTGTCCACTTGCCACGTCACCTGCCACAAGTTGCGGATTGTCCACTTGCCACATCACCTGCCACCCATTGTGGATTGTCCACTTGCCACGTCACCTGCCACAAGTTGCGGATTGTCCACTTGCCACGTCACCTGCCACCCATTGCGTATTGTCCACTTGCCACGTCACCTGCCACAAGTTGCGGATTGTCCACTTGCCACGTCACCTGCCACCCATTGCGTATTGTTCACTTGCCACGTCACCTGCCACCTGTTGCGGATTGTCCATTTGCCACGTCACCTGCCACAAGTTGCAGATTGTCCACTTGCCACGTCACCTGCCACCCATTGCAGATTGTCCACTTGCCACATCACCTACCACAAGTTGTGGATTGTCACTTTCCTTTTAAGGTGGGGAATGGGATTGTCACGTCTGAGTCAGGCAGCAGAGAGATTCAGGCAGCAGAGAGATGATGTAATCTCTCTGCTGCCAGCACAGTGAGTGAGGGTGGAGCTGGCAGAGAGATTCAGGCAGCAGAGAGATGATGTAATCTCTCTGCTGCCAGCACAGTGAGTGAGGGTGGAGCTGGCAGTTCGCAGGGCGGGCTCTCTGCCCCGCCACTCGCTGATTGGCCACCCACCAAGCCTCCCCGCTGGCAGCTTCCCCGCCACGCCCCCCCCCCGCCGCCGCCGCCTCCGCCGCTGCCGAGTGACCCGGCTGCGTCCGCTCGTACAGTCAGTGTGACTGTACGAGAGCTGAACGGATAGGCAGCTCGGCGGCTTACCCGCCGCCCGCTCACCGGGCCCTTCTCAGCTGCGGGCCCCATAGCGACCGCACGGGTCGCTATGGTGGTAGTTCCGCCACTGCTTCCAGGGAAACATTTGTGACAGAATAGTGGGGAGGAGAGGCAAGGTGAATACATGCTGCTGATGAGGGGGGAATAAAAGCGGAGCTTCACCCAAAAATTACACTTGGCTTCTTTCAATTCCTTTCCTCCAGCCTCTTCAGAAATGGCACATGTTTTTGTTTTCTTTTTTCGGGTAGCGGGTGCCTTTTTTTCATGGTACCCACTACCACTTTCTCATTCCTATTCTAGCACCCCCAGCCTGCACCCTCCTCAGATCACATCGCACACCCCAGGAGGTTGCAGCTTGCACATTCTCAGTAGGGGAGCTGGGTGTGAGACATCAGGTAGTCACAGCTGGCTCCCAAATCCAATATGGCGGCACAGAGGAGCAGTGGCCCTGGGTAGAATCGGCTGAATAGAAGACAGCGCTGGACTCCAGAAGCTGGTGAGTGTCTGGTTATTAAAAGTCAGCAGCTACAGTATTTGTAGCTGCTGATTTTTAATTTTCTCATTCCCCTCTTTAAGTGACCCTTTTATGTTGCCATGTGTGAGCAAAGTACAGGTTCACTTTAATGCAGGGTGCAAGAAATTAGGTACACTATACTGCCATGCTTTTGTGGACACCTTACTCTCACATCAACCCATACATGAGCTTTTTGGACATTGTATTTTAAAATCACTGGCAATATTATGAAGTTTTCCCCTCTTTGCCGCTTAAGCATTTTTCTGGAAAAGCTATTGGCGTGTGCCTGTGTGAATTTGTGCTCATTCACCCAAAGGAGCATTTGTAAGTTTGATTACGAATGTTGAATAAGAAGACCAGGCTCATTCTAATCTAGTTCATCCCAAAGGTGTTTAATAGGATAGAAGTTGGGGCTCTGTGGGTCCTTCTGGACACCTTGAACAGGGTCACTGCCTTACACATGGGGTACCTTTACTTGCCCAGATGACTGAAATTGAATTAACTCTCTTGGCATTAGTGTACACAGTCACTGTTGCATTTAGGAGGGACACGCAGAGCTGAAGCCCTCTTCCCATGTCCAGTGTATCTCTGCTACCTCACTCCCAGTAATGGTTTGGGGTCCCGCAATGCGCCTTTCATTGGAGACTGAGAGAACAACTCCTCCTGAAAGAGGCTATCACACCTGCCACATGTACACACTTAAGACACGCTGCATGCAAAATCTTTTTTTACCTTTAGTAGCCCATTGTGTCTTCACACTGTATTAACTCTTGTACCGCTGTCGTCATACCCAACTCTGAATTATGTGTATCAGTTACTTGCGTTACACCTCTTCAGTAACTTCAGACCAGGCAAAGACAAAGTTTCCAAAGCTTTACTGAAATATATGATCATTCCAGGTAACAACAGTAGCAGTTTTTTCCTAATGTCACTACTTCCTAACTCAGGCTTTGTAGCTGCCCCAGCATACCTGCACAGGATAGAGTCCGTTATGGCAGATTTCCAGGATTGGCGATTTGCAGCTCGCTCTGGTCCCATACTCTCTAGAAGGCTCTTCATCCATAGGTGCTCCAGACTCACCAGTAGGCTGGACAGACATACTCCAGCAATGACATCATGTCTAGTACTATGCGCACCCCTGTCCCTATTTGTACACAGCACAGGACCAGTGGGTTGGACCCAAGAAAGCCAGCTGAGAGAGACCCAAGAAGCAAGTTAACCCTAACCCTCCCAGCTGGGACAGCACTAATCTTTAACCTCCTTATATCAACCAATACTAAAATGAAATCAGTTAATTTTAGCAAAAGCAGCTCCAGCTCTCCCTTGTTGAAGTAAAATTTACAGTGGAGAACTGTAAAATTGTTGTCAATGCCTAAGGAACAGTTATATTTTTTTTAAAAGCAGTGGTGGAAAATCAACATCTAAGATTGACAGTCCACTTGAACTATAAGTCATTTAGTAAACAGGGCAGGGTAGCAACCATGCTGATTTTCTGACATTAAAACTTTCAGTCATTGAACTTGCAGAGAGTGAATTGAGAGCCTCTAACATATATATTTGCTTTGTGCCAGTTACATAAATACAGTCAGGCAACCAGCAGATTTGGAAGGAGGACATGACCATTGTATAACAGATGTGTCATGCTAACTCACTATTACCATCCCACATACTTCCCACTGCTACATACCCCACCCTTCAACCCCAGAAAATCAGACCACGCCAGTCTGGAGTAAAACTTGGCCATAGCAGCCAATTATCTTTATTATTAAAAATTCAAATAAAATTAACATAAATTAACATAACTGTATAAACCTGTACTAACCACCTCCTCCATTAAATTCCACCACCCGTTGATCTTTGCAGGAAACCCCCCCCCCCCAATCTTAACACCAGATCCATTCCGGCACTGCGGTACCTTAAAACTAAAATAGGCCTCCAGCTGACATGCTAGCTCAGAGACAACAAACACTGACCGTGACCGCAGTGCACCCGATAACCAACTTCCAGCTAAACACTTTTAGCTGGAATACCACCCTTGGGTACCATACCACCGATGGGTCCCGAAATCTTCCAAACCTGGGGTCATCAGCAAAGATCAACACCATGCCACTGCCATGACATCCACTGCTCTGTAATGTAAATAACACAAGATTAATAATCACATAACCCCCCCAAAATAAGGGAAGGGAGGGTGGGACGCTCTCTTCCTCCACGCAGACTGAGCTAGGGAGGAACCACTCCCCCTGCTAAGTGAACTCTGCTCCGCCCCTCCTGCTCTTCCCTTCCAATCAGCACCATCCTCTCATCTTTCCCCAGCACTGCACACCACCCTGTTAACCCTGTCATGCCTGCCCTGCGCTGATGTAATTTTATTTCTTTTGCTCAGGGCTTTCTGCAATGGGCCATGTATTTCTCTCAAGAAATGAAGAATATAACGAAAAGAGACAGGTTCAGCTGGTAGTGGCTTGTGGCAGTGGTAAACCATGCACAAAACAGGGACACTCGGCAACAGCCCAAGCAGGTTTTCCTCCCCTTTTCCCCTTTTTTATCAACAAGACAGCAAACAAACACAGTTCCAGTGCAGGAGGGCTTTGTTCAGTAAGTCCATAGCATAAAACAAAACATTTACTCACCATGCCAATAACTAAACTTATGTCAGTTCCTGACGAGCAGGGTTTCCACTAATGGGTTCCCTAAAACAAGCAGGCAGCACTACCTTTTTAGTGTTCTGTCAACAGTCAGTCTTTTCACCCAGCAGCAGTCTCCCACAGCATACATAGATCACACAAACAGTATATAAAGTCAGCTCACATATATAAAGGCCTGTGCACAGATGGGAATAATAATGAGGTCTGGCTATCACATAAGATGTAAGACTGGAGACTTTCCAACCCAAAGCTCTACAAAGTCTCCTGGCTCCAAGTCTCCAGACAGTGGTGTAATTATGTTTTGTGCTTCCCTAAGCCTGACTAAACTCGTGCACCCCCTAATTTTAATATGACCCTCTCCTTCCTGTCAAGGCCACACCCCTTCCTGTTTAATGACCACCCTGTCCTCTGTAAACCACACCCCTTCCTCTTGATGCTCCACCCTTTGCTTTTAGAGCTCCACCTCAACTGCAGTGGACTCCTGTAGTTGGATTTCCAGGTGCTTGAAGACAGTTGAAGCTGTTCAAAGCAATGAAAGGCTGACAGCAGCTGCAGCCATCCTTGATGTTTACATGTAATCACTTTATGGAATTATTTTCTATGGTGAGGGACAGATGACTGTCCTTGCACACAAGTTGTTTGTGTCCTGGAGTGATCATCTGTCCTCCCGAACCCTAGGCAATTGCTACATGCGAGATTACATTGGAATACCAGTGGACAACTGCTGCCAGACTGTCACCGGCTTGCATGGGCTGAGCTGTATGTCTTTGTGTGGGAGCTGAGAGAAGGGGCTTTTTTTTGTGCGGGTTGGGGGAGTGAGCAGCTTTTTTGCTGCCCCCCCCCCCCCCATAAAGTGCTGCCCTAGGCCTGGGCCTTGTTGGCCTAGGCCAAGATAAATTGCTGGCTCCAGGACACAGATATTAATATCTGAAAAAATAGTCTGTTTTCTCCATACTAGATTAGATACAGATCCCAGAGGCTCACACCAGGTATATGTGTGAAGCAAAAATTTCAACTAATAAAAATAATACCTGATGATCCTTCCATGAAGATTCTTGTTTAGGCATTTCCTGTTATGGGATGCCCAACAATTATGCTTCTATGTTGTAACCAAAGCATAAGTAAAGATGAGGCCAGCACACCAACAAGATACAACAACCCTACTACAAGGTTAACAACCTTAAATTCCTTGAATGGCACTTTTTAGGAGCAACATAGGGACCCCATTATCAAGATTACTAAACAATAAAGGGGTCCCCTTGCAACCCCAAAACATCATTGGTAGAATGCTATTTAAGTAAATCAAGGTTGTTTGTATGCTGTTAGTGTACTGGCCTCATTTTTACTCATGCTCAGACTTGTATTACCTCTACTGCTGTGCCCCATATCATAATCCTCTTGCAGTGGTATGGGCTTGATTTACTAGTTCGGTTGTCACCCTGTAACATAATACCCTAGTGGTGACTGCAAATGGCCATACCGAAATACATTGTCCCGTTGCGCTGTCACTATTAGGGGAGCCAGATCAATGATGTGTAGCTAATGCTGGAGCAAGTGCATGTAGACAGGAAACGTCTAATGCCCCATACACACGATCGGACTTTCCGAAATAAAACCGTGGATTTTTGTTCAAAGAATGTTGGCTCCAACTTGTCTTGCATACACACGGTCACACAAATGTTGGCTAACAATTACGAATGTAGTGACATGCAAGACCTACGTGATATCTCCATTACGAACGCTAGTTATATCTTCGGCTCGTACTTTATTCCGAGCATGCGTGGACGTTTGACTGACGGACTTGTGTACACACGATCGGAAATTCCGACAACCAACATTTGTTGGCGGAAAATTTGATAACCTGCTAGCCAATATTTGTTGGCGGAAAGTCCAACAACAAATGTTCGATGGAGCATACACACGGTTGGACTTTCTGCCAACGAGCTCACATCCAACATTTGTTGTCCGAAAATCTGATTGTGTGTACGGGGCATAAGAGTTCTAAAGACCTCAGCACAGTAGCACTGAGATACAAATCAGAGCAAAAATACTAAAGGCAATACTTGATTTAAAAATTGTTTTTGATACACTAAATATTATCCATTTAGAGTTTAAATCTACTTTAACCATGATACATATGTCATTTGTGTTTTTTTGTTGTTTTTTTTTTTTTACTTAGTACAATGTCAAAATGGTGGCTACTTTGATGGGGTCAAATGTATCTGCCAGGAAAATTTCATTGGGACCTTTTGTGAGTTAGTTCAAGATATAATCACAATAGGTAAGTCTTAGTGGGCTTTGTATGCAACAGAAATGTGTGGGAATTTGTCTGCATTACTAGTACAATACTATACCCAGATTAAATAAAGAGGATCAAAGCAGCATCTATGAGATCACAAAACCCAATCAAACAAGAAGCCCAAGAGCATGAAAAATAAAGAAAAAAAACAGCAGCTACCTATCCAGAGATCTGGTGTCTGTCCTCTTCCTGATCGAAGCCCAATGCCATTGAACCCACTTTTGTTGAGCCTAGGACATCGAGGTTCTGCCCCTATCCTGATTTCACCAGAGAATTGTACAGGGAGTGGTGCCACCTCATTGCTCCCTGCAGCATTTACCCATACGTTCACACTTAGGTGCTTTTTTGTGCATTTTCCGTTTTGCAGAAATGTACTACAGTCCATCGAACATGTTTACATCTACGCGTTTTTCAGCCGGCATGTTTTTGAAAAGGGTCGTGTAATAGACTTCAATGGAGTCGCACCAGAAATGCAAGTGTTGCTATACACACTGTGTATATCTGGTAGCTAAGGAGCGGGCCAGGAAACTGGCTGCTGTGTCCTTAAAGCGGTTGTATACCCGCTAATGTTTTTTTTTTTTGCCACCTGCAAAGAAAAAGGCCTAATGAGCTAGTATGCACCGCATACTAGCTCATTATGAAATACTTACCTTAGAACGAGGCCCCGACATCTGGCCCGATCCACGCTGAGGGAGCTGACATGCTCCCTCGTCGTTTCTTCCGGGTATCGCGGCTCCGGCCCTGTGAGTGGCCATAGCCGCGATATCGCATGCGCGGGAGATTTCATCCGGGTCCGGCCACTGCCGGGCTTTCAGCCGAGAATCCCCTTGTGCGCATGCGCCGCTGCAGTCAGCGGCGCATACCGAGGGGAATATCTCCTAAACTGTACAGGTTTAGGAGATATTTTTTTTACCTACAGGCAAGCCTTATTATAGGCTTTCCTGTAGGTAAAAGTAAAAAAAATGAGTATACAACCACTTTAAAGAGGAGGGCCACTCTAAAAAAAAAAGTTTTTACTTACCAGAAATGGCTGTTGCTAGGCAGATTGTCCTAGTCTGCCACTTCCTACACCGCGGTGATCTTCAGTCTTCTCCTCCTCTCATTGTCTTCTGCGGAAGGTGGCGCGCTGTGTTCTGGGAACTGTGTGTGTCCCAGAATACAGCCGGCCATTCACAAAGTGCAGCGCGACTCGCACATGCCCAGTAGGAAATGGGCAGTGAAGCCACAAGGCTCCACTGCCTGTTTCCCTTACTTCAAATGGCGGCGCCGGGACCCGATCCGATGGACGAATCGGCCTCGGGCTGCTGACATTGTGGGCAGCCTGGACAGGTAAGTGTGCTTATTAAAAGTCAGCAGCTACAGAGTTTGTAGCTGCTGACTTTTACATTTTTTTTTTTTTAAATGGACCTCCTCTTTAACAACAGATGAGTCATCAGCTGTCAGCGGTTTCCCCGCTGACAGCTGAATGTGAAAAAAAAGCATTGCCAGCTAAAAAAAAAATCAGGAAAAAACACGAGGGATCCCCCCAATCCATACCAGGCCCTTTAGATCTGGTATGGATTTTGAGGGGAACCCAACATCTAATTCATACCAGGCCCATATCCGAGCATGCAGCCTGGAAGATCAGGAAAGGAAGGGAACGAGTGAACCCCCCCCCCCAAACCATACCAGGCTATATGCAGGACCCAGTGCATCATGGATCGGAGTAAAGGGCCAATGAAAGCAGCCCTTTACCACTTGATCACTCCGTCCAATGACAGAGTGATCACTTGTCATTAAACCAGCGTCATTGCCAGTTCAGCCTGTGCTGCTGCAGTGTGAGGAGAGGAGAGAGAAACAATGCAGCAGCGTGAGCTGGCACGATCCTGTGTGCCATCAGTGCAATCACAGTGCCCCATCATATAGACAAGGTGCTGTTGCATGTAAATCTGACTTCGTGATTAATTTGAAATTTAATTATCACAATATAAAATAGATGTGGGGGCCTTTTGGTTGGTGCAAATTTTTTTGGGGTGGGGGGTTGGGGGCAGCATTTTATTCTTGGACCCAGGCAGCACAATGTCTTGGGCCAGCCCTGCATTGGAGGACAATAGGCAGCCATAGCTATCTGTATCCTATAACTGAAGGATGTTACATGGCAATAGCCACTTACACCCTAACAACCCATAGGCTGCTTTATTGCTGCATGCTTTTCGTGGGGGGAAAAAAAATAGCAAATAAAGAAAAAATAATATAGTGTATATAATTGCAATACAAGTCATATTGTAATTGAATGTTATTAAAAATTGCCTTTCCTTTTCAATCTGCAGCCACTGTAATTTTCTGAGAATGCATTGCAATATGGCTACATGGAGTTGTTCTGTACACAGAGTGTGTACTGACCACTCCCCAGAAACATCATTTCCTGCTTGTGTGATTGGCTCACCAATTTTCCCAGAAGTCTGCATAAGATACAAGTCAGATTTTAGGCATCCCCTGCAACAAAAATGTCATTTTTGGTGAGACATTCCCAGTAGGAACACATCTAAAGGGATGCAGGCCCAGCAGATTTCCTCATTAGAGCCCTGCAGCTGCACACCTGACACTTAATTTTGAAAACAATCCCATTAGACCCACTGAGCACAGAGGCACAAACAAACACACAGTGATTTCTTGAGAATAACAAAAGGTAGGAATCTGCAACAAAGGTTGGTATAATCCTTGCAATTTACATAGATTACCGAGAGGGGAATGTTTTTCTTTGGAATTACTCTTTAAATGATACATGCGCACAGATCACTTATTACACAGGATCTTGCTGCCAGAAAGACCCAGTGTTTAACTGCCCATAGCCCACATGTTTTCCCAGAAAAGGGATTTCTTGTCCTTCTGTCTGACCCTTTTCAACCTTAACCACTTGCCGACCGCCGCACGCCGATATACGTCGGCACACTGGCAGCAGTGGGCAAATGGAAGTACTTGTACGTCCCCTTTAAGAAGCGGGGCTAGCAGGCACACGCGTACAGCGTGACCGTGCCCGTAGGACTGGCGATCGTATCAGGGAGCTGCAGAGGTATTTCCCCGTTCTGGCTTGTGTCATGACAGAGATCACTGCTCTTTGTCTTCGGGAGCAGTGATCGCTGTCATGTCAGTGATAGCCCACCGCCCCCATAGTTAAAATCACTGCCTAGGACACACTTAACCCCTTCATCACCCCGAATGGTTAACCTCTTCACTCCCAGTGTCATTTACACAGTAGTCAGTGCATTTTTATAGCTCTGATCGCTGTATAAATGACAATGGCCCCAAAATAGTGTCAAAAGTGTCCCATGTGTCCGCCATAATGTCGCAGTCCTGATAAAAATCGCAGGCCGCTGCCATTACTAATAAAAAAACTAATAATAAAAATGCCATAAAACTATCCCCTATTTTGTAGACGCTATAACTTTTGCACAAACCAATCAATATACGCTTACTGCGTTTTTTTTAACTAAAAATATGTATAAGAATACATATCGGCCTAAACTGAGGAAAAAAATATTTTTTTATATATTCTTGGGGGATTTTTATTATAGCAAAAAGTTAAAAATATTGTGTTTTTTTTTTTCAAAATTGTCGCTCTTTTTTTGTTTATAGCGCAAAAAATAAAACTGCAGATGTGATCAAATACCACCAAAAGAAAGCTCTATTTGTGGGAAAAAAATTACATTATTTTTTTTGGGGGGGTGCAACGTTGCACGACCGCTCAATTGTCACTTAAAGCTACGCTGTGCCAAATCACAAAAAGTGCTCTGGTCAGGAAGGGGGTAAAATCTTCCGGGGCTGAAGCGGTTAAAGAAGGAATCGGAAATCTCCCATCATCCAAAAATACAGACACCACCAAAGTCCTAAAAAATGAAGGGAGAACAAAAGTTCTACACCAAAGGTCTAGAATCCCAAGTATATTTATTTCATCACAGGAGTCTATAGCTTGTTCAATTATGCAGAGCTGCATCAGATTTTGCACACTTCAGTTTTAGCAAATCGACGCCTATACCTCCATTACATATCAGCTCCTTTGAAGAAAGGTGCACTCCGTTGTATATCAATCAGAACCAAGCCTGGATTCTATTGGTCCAGCACCATCACGCTATCAGACATTCTGTGGATCAGGAAAAGAGGAGGCCTCCTCCAACATTACCATCTTGTGATGGGACAACACTATACCTTGGACCTCTCTACACTTTAGTCCATTATAGAAGTAACTCAATAACCTTTTCCCTGTGGAAATAAGAGTAACCTTAGATTGCAGTAATCATAAGATGTCTTAAAATAATTGTGACCATTATGCTAAGATAAGTGTTGCATAGATATCTTATAGCCTATTCACAGATAGTCCTGACAAAGTGGACCTACAAAATGCGTTGACCACAACCTATTACCGGTAAATTGGGAAACTCAGTATAATACAAATATATAAGTGGTCTTTGTAGTGTGTCAAAAAAAGAATATTGTTTTTTTTTTTGTTTATTCATGTATAAAACAATACATTAAATATATTCCTTAATAGCCTTAGCCCTTGTACACACGGTCGGACATTCTGACGGAATATGTCCGATCGGACCACGTTGTCGGATAATACAACCGTGTGTGGGCTCCATCGGACTTTTTCCGTCAGAATGTCCAACTAACAAAGTTTGAGAGCTGGATATAAAATTTTCCAACAACATGATCCGATCGGACTTTGTCCGACCGTTTGTAGAGAATTCCGATCGGACAAAGTGCCACGCATGCTCAGATCAAATTACTAGACCAAACCTATTGGCTACTAACCCTGAACGTAGTCCCATTGTAACGAAAGAACGTCATCACGTTCCAAACGATCGGATTTTCCGTCAACTTTGTCCGACCGTGTGTATCCAACACCAGTTTCGGACAAAATCCGTTGGAAAATATCTGACGAATTTTGTGGTCGGAATGTCCGACCGTGTGTACAAGGGATTAGACAGGGCTGGACTGGGACAAAAATTTGGCCCTGGACTTCATCAGCCCACGTTAATTTTGAGTGTCTCCATCAGCACTTCCCCTTACATCAGAGTGTCCTCCCTCTCCTCCCCCTCCCACGTGTACTCACAGTTTTGAAGGCAACTTCTCGTTCCTCTCTCCAGTCATGTGATAAGTGACAAGTGATAAGGGGAGAGAGGATGGAACGTCTGCCAGCTGTCTATCTCCCCCTGCAGGCTGGATGGAGCAGAAAGCCTAATGCTCTCTCCTGCAAGTGACGGCAGCTGCTCCTCCTAACAGGAGTGAAATCCCGATCACTCACTGTCAGAGAGGAGTGGCTCCAGGACTGCACCTGACCGGCCCACTGAGCCATCGGCCCACCGGGAAACTCCCTGTAGACCCGATGGCCAGTACATGCCTGGCCTTAGAGAATATAAATCCACTTTGTATGCACCAAATGTCTCGACAAACCAAGTTTTCACCTTGTAAAAGTAGCAGTGGCATCATCACTGTACTGTACATAGCCTGTGCAGACAGCAGGTCTACCCAGCACATAAAAATGCAGGAGGGGGCGGAGACGAGACCAGTCCCCCTGCACAAGGAGAGAGCAGCAGTGAGCGGTCTTTATTAGCCCCTGTACACATGGTCGGTGGGCTTCATCTGACTTTTTCCGTCGGAATGTCCGATCAACAAAGTTTGAGAGCTGGATATAAAAGTTTTCCGACAACATGATCCGATCGGACTTTGTCCGATCGTTTGTAGAGAATTCCGAAAAGACAAAGTGCCATGCATGCTCAGATCAAATTCCTAGACCAAAACTATTGGCTACTAGCCTGAACGTAGTCCCGTCATAACTAAATTACGTCATCACGTTACGAACGATCGGATTTTCCGTCAACTTTGTCCGACCGTGTGTATGCAACACCAGTTTCAGACAAAATCCGTCGGACAAAATCCGACGGATTTTGTTGTCGGAATGTCCGACCGTGTGTACAAGGGCTAACAGGAAGCTCCTGTACAGAGGGAAAGTCTCACACTGGATTACTGCACTGATCTGGAAGAAACACGCAATGCACACCACGATTCAAGGAAGAATACACATGATGAATGTATTTATTTGTTCTGCTTTAACCATTCTTGGTGTCAGTGTTAAGCAATAAAAGCCGCTGTTTAACATTCTGTTCTCTTAGGAACTGGCATTCCAGCCCAGGTGAATGTAGAAGTTAGATTCACTAACTTAATTTTCACAGAGAATCTGATGGATGTAACAAGTGAGGAATTTAAACATTTTGAATCGAATTTCAAATTGGAGGTAAGTTATCTTCTGCCAAAAAAGTTAAACTTTCATTTTTTTTTTTAGTTTTGGATTAAGTGGAGATGAATTAGAACACCTGTCAGGTTTTTGTTGCTGTTGGGCACGCCCTTTGGACTACTGTGTGTAAGAAATATCCTATTAGTTGACAGTGTGTAAAAATAAATAACTACATTTTCATTTCTTTTCTTCATTTTCTAAAAATCTGTGGCTTGACATGAAATATTCAAAAGATTCTCCTGATGTCTCTTTAAAATACCTTGGGACGGGGCCAGACTGGCCTACTGGGATACAGGGAAATTTCCTGGTGGGCCGCCTGTCCTGATGGCCACTTCGAGCTGTGGCTGCAGCGGCGCACAGGTCCAATCCAAGTGAAGCCTGCTCCTCTCCCTCCCTCTGCTTTTGTAATCACACACAGTGATCTCCCACTGTGTCATGGAGCTGGGATCTGAACTGTTCGATGGCCATCCACTCACTGTAACAAAGCCCCACCTCCTAGATGGTGATCAATTGTATCTTTGTTCCATCTATCATGATCTAGGAGGCGGGGCTTTGTTACAGTGAGTAGACGGCCACCGAACATTTCAGAGTTCAGACCCCAGCTCCAATACACAGCGGGAGATACCCACTGTGTGTAATCAAGGCACCGACGAGGCTACATTGTTGGGACAGTGAGGCTGCAGATGGGCACAGTGAGGCTGCTTAAATGGGCACAGTGATGCTGCTTAGATGGGCACAGTGATGCTGCTTAGATGGGCACAGTGAGGCTGGAAATGGGCACAGTGATGCTGCTTAGATGGGCACAGTGCGGCTGCAAATGGGCACAGTGATGCTGCTGTTCAGGTGGGCACAGTGATGCTGAATAGTGATGGCCGAACGGTTCGCCCGGCGGTCGTTTCGCGGCGAATTTCCGACTTTCGCCGTCCGCGGGTTCGAACGCCTTTTTCCGTCGTTCGCCCCGGCGGACTTACGTGTTTAATGTATACAAGAACTTTAACCTTTCGTGACACGTTTATCATGTGTTACAGGACAACCAATTGAGACATGACAGCTCATGGACACTTGGACATTCCCCCTAACCTATAAATACACCCGATCCGGTGGCCATTTTACATTCTTTCTTCTGTCACTGTAGGGAAAGGATCCTGTGTGGAGTAGGGACAGAGAAAACGCTAGCTATTTGGTACACAAAAGTTCTTTTCAGGACTGGTATAGGTGTTAGGTCAGCAGCCTGAGTTTCTTTTGTCAGTTTAGATAAAGGGACAGAGCGCTGTATGCTGCTATTTTAGGGACAGCTCAGCCAGATTAGTCTTTCTTCATCATCATCATCATCATCATCATTAGCTGTTACTATCAGGTCCACAAAAGAGCTGTTCCAGCTAATCGTTCCAGCCTACTCTTTTTTGCCAATTTGTATAGGGACAGGCAGGAAGCAGTGTGTCAGGCAGTGAGGATAATTTTAAAGACTTGCTGTTACTATTAGTTCCACAAAGGTTCTTTTCAGGACTGGTATCAGTGGTACGGTAATAGGCTTGTACACGTATAATATTCTTTCTTCCAAATATAGAAAGAATATTATACTTGACTGCTGCCCTTCTGCTGCAGTCTGCTAATCATTCACAACTCACTTGTTCCACAAAGCTCTTTATCAGGACTGGTAACTTGGTCTGTCTAGGGTGCTACGGTACATAGGCTTGGGTGCGGTACAGTCTGCTGTTCTGTAAGGACCGCTATCGGTCCACAATACATAGGGTTGCCGTGCACTACTGCTGACCGCTGCCCTATACTGCAGCAGTCCTTCAGCGGTATAGGGACTGACGCACAGTCTGCTAAACACTAATACACAACCTGCTTGGTCCACAAAAGTTCTTATAAGGACTGGTAACTTGGTATAGGGTGCTACGGTACATAGGCCTGAGTGCAGTACAGTCTGCTGTTCTGTAAGGACCGCTATCGGTCCACAATACATAGGGTTGCCGTGCACTACTGCTGACCGCTGCCCTATACTGCAGCAGTCCTTCATTGGTATAGGGACTGACGTACAGTCTGCTAATCACTAACACACAACCTGCTTGGTCCACAAAAGTTCTTATAAGGACTGGTAACTTGGTATAGGGTGCTACGGTACATAGGCCTGAGTGCAGTACAGTCTGCTGTTCTGTAAGGACCGCTATCGGTCCACAATACATAGGGTTGCCGTGCACTACTGCTGACCGCTGCCCTATACTGCAGCAGTCCTTCATTGGTATAGGGACTGACGTACAGTCTGCTAATCACTAACACACAACCTGCTTGGTCCACAAAAGTTCTTATAAGGACTGGTAACTTGGTATAGGGTGCTACGGTACATAGGCCTGAGTGCGTTACAGTCTGCTGTTCTGTAAGGACCGCTATCGGTCCACAATACATAGGGTTGCCGTGCACTACTGCTGACCGCTGCCCTATACTGCAGCAGTCCTTCAGCGGTATAGGGACTGACGCACAGTCTGCTAAACACTAACACACAACCTGCTTGGTCCACAAAAGTTTTTATAAGGACTGGTAACTTGGTATAGGGTGCTACGGTACATAGGCCTGAGTGCAGTACAGTCTGCTGTTCTGTAAGGACCGCTATCGGTCCACAATACATAGGGTTGCCGTGCACTACTGCTGACCGCTGCCCTATACTGCAGCAGTCCTTCATTGGTATAGGGACTGACGTACAGTCTGCTAATCACTAACACACAACCTGCTTGGTCCACAAAAGTTCTTATAAGGACTGGTAACTTGGTATAGGGTGCTACGGTACATAGGCCTGAGTGCGTTACAGTCTGCTGTTCTGTAAGGACCGCTATCGGTCCACAATACATAGGGTTGCCGTGCACTACTGCTGACCGCTGCCCTATACTGCAGCAGTCCTTCATTGGTATAGGGACTGACGTACAGTCTGCTAATCACTAACACACAACCTGCTTGGTCCACAAAAGTTCTTATAAGGACTGGTAACTTGGTATAGGGTGCTACGGTACATAGGCCTGAGTGCGTTACAGTCTGCTGTTCTGTAAGGACCGCTATCGGTCCACAATACATAGGGTTGCCGTGCACTACTGCTGACCGCTGCCCTATACTGCAGCAGTCCTTCAGCGGTATAGGGACTGACGCACAGTCTGCTAAACACTAACACACAACCTGCTTGGTCCACAAAAGTTTTTATAAGGACTGGTAACTTGGTATAGGGTGCTACGGTACATAGGCCTGAGTGCAGTACAGTCTGCTGTTCTGTAAGGACCGCTATCGGTCCACAATACATAGGGTTGCCGTGCACTACTGCTGACCGCTGCCCTATACTGCAGCAGTCCTTCATTGGTATAGGGACTGACGTACAGTCTGCTAATCACTAACACACAACCTGCTTGGTCCACAAAAGTTCTTATAAGGACTGGTAACTTGGTATAGGGTGCTACGGTACATAGGCCTGAGTGCGTTACAGTCTGCTGTTCTGTAAGGACCGCTATCGGTCCACAATACATAGGGTTGCCGTGCACTACTGCTGACCGCTGCCCTATACTGCAGCAGTCCTTCAGCGGTATAGGGACTGACGTACAGTCTGCTAAACACTAATACACAACCTGCTTGGTCCACAAAAGTTCTTATAAGGACTGGTAACTTGGTATAGGGTGCTACGGTACATAGGCTTGAGTGCGGTACAGTCTGCTGTTCTGTAAGGACCGCTATCGGTCCACAATAGATAGGGTTGACGTGCGCCACTGCTGACCGCTCACCTATACTGCAGCAGTCCTTCAGCGGTATAGGGACTGACGTACAGTCTGCTAATCACTAACACACAACCTGCTTGTTCCACAAAAGTTCTTATAAGGACTGGTAACTTGGTATAGGGTGCTACGGTACATAGGCCTGAGTGCGTTACAGTCTGCTGTTCTGTAAGGACCGCTATCGGTCCACAATACATAGGGTTGCCGTGCACTACTGCTGACCGCTGCCCTATACTGCAGCAGTCCTTCATTGGTATAGGGACTGACGTACAGTCTGCTAATCACTAACACACAACCTGCTTGGTCCACAAAAGTTCTTATAAGGACTGGTAACTTGGTATAGGGT
This sequence comes from Lithobates pipiens, assembly GCF_037356315.1. NCBI lineage: Eukaryota > Metazoa > Chordata > Amphibia > Anura > Ranidae > Lithobates > Lithobates pipiens. The sequence goes on from NW_027507903.1 coordinate 601,152,562, forward strand.
GCTACGGTACATAGGCCTGAGTGCGTTACAGTCTGCTGTTCTGTAAGGACCGCTATCGGTCCACAATACATAGGGTTGCCGTGCACTACTGCTGACCGCTGCCCTATACTGCAGCAGTCCTTCATTGGTATAGGGACTGACGTACAGTCTGCTAATCACTAACACACAACCTGCTTGGTCCACAAAAGTTCTTATAAGGACTGGTAACTTGGTATAGGGTGCTACGGTACATAGGCCTGAGTGCGTTACAGTCTGCTGTTCTGTAAGGACCGCTATCGGTCCACAATACATAGGGTTGCCGTGCACTACTGCTGACCGCTGCCCTATACTGCAGCAGTCCTTCAGCGGTATAGGGACTGACGCACAGTCTGCTAAACACTAACACACAACCTGCTTGGTCCACAAAAGTTTTTATAAGGACTGGTAACTTGGTATAGGGTGCTACGGTACATAGGCCTGAGTGCAGTACAGTCTGCTGTTCTGTAAGGACCGCTATCGGTCCACAATACATAGGGTTGCCGTGCACTACTGCTGACCGCTGCCCTATACTGCAGCAGTCCTTCATTGGTATAGGGACTGACGTACAGTCTGCTAATCACTAACACACAACCTGCTTGGTCCACAAAAGTTCTTATAAGGACTGGTAACTTGGTATAGGGTGCTACGGTACATAGGCCTGAGTGCGTTACAGTCTGCTGTTCTGTAAGGACCGCTATCGGTCCACAATACATAGGGTTGCCGTGCACTACTGCTGACCGCTGCCCTATACTGCAGCAGTCCTTCATTGGTATAGGGACTGACGTACAGTCTGCTAATCACTAACACACAACCTGCTTGGTCCACAAAAGTTCTTATAAGGACTGGTAACTTGGTATAGGGTGCTACGGTACATAGGCCTGAGTGCGTTACAGTCTGCTGTTCTGTAAGGACCGCTATCGGTCCACAATACATAGGGTTGCCGTGCACTACTGCTGACCGCTGCCCTATACTGCAGCAGTCCTTCAGCGGTATAGGGACTGACGCACAGTCTGCTAAACACTAACACACAACCTGCTTGGTCCACAAAAGTTTTTATAAGGACTGGTAACTTGGTATAGGGTGCTACGGTACATAGGCCTGAGTGCAGTACAGTCTGCTGTTCTGTAAGGACCGCTATCGGTCCACAATACATAGGGTTGCCGTGCACTACTGCTGACCGCTGCCCTATACTGCAGCAGTCCTTCATTGGTATAGGGACTGACGTACAGTCTGCTAATCACTAACACACAACCTGCTTGGTCCACAAAAGTTCTTATAAGGACTGGTAACTTGGTATAGGGTGCTACGGTACATAGGCCTGAGTGCGTTACAGTCTGCTGTTCTGTAAGGACCGCTATCGGTCCACAATACATAGGGTTGCCGTGCACTACTGCTGACCGCTGCCCTATACTGCAGCAGTCCTTCAGCGGTATAGGGACTGACGTACAGTCTGCTAAACACTAATACACAACCTGCTTGGTCCACAAAAGTTCTTATAAGGACTGGTAACTTGGTATAGGGTGCTACGGTACATAGGCTTGAGTGCGGTACAGTCTGCTGTTCTGTAAGGACCGCTATCGGTCCACAATAGATAGGGTTGACGTGCGCCACTGCTGACCGCTCACCTATACTGCAGCAGTCCTTCAGCGGTATAGGGACTGACGTACAGTCTGCTAATCACTAACACACAACCTGCTTGTTCCACAAAAGTTCTTATAAGGACTGGTAACTTGGTATAGGGTGCTACGGTACATAGGCCTGAGTGCGTTACAGTCTGCTGTTCTGTAAGGACCGCTATCGGTCCACAATACATAGGGTTGCCGTGCACTACTGCTGACCGCTGCCCTATACTGCAGCAGTCCTTCATTGGTATAGGGACTGACGTACAGTCTGCTAATCACTAACACACAACCTGCTTGGTCCACAAAAGTTCTTATAAGGACTGGTAACTTGGTATAGGGTGCTACGGTACATAGGCCTGAGTGCGTTACAGTCTGCTGTTCTGTAAGGACCGCTATCGGTCCACAATACATAGGGTTGCCGTGCACTACTGCTGACCGCTGCCCTATACTGCAGCAGTCCTTCATTGGTATAGGGACTGACGTACAGTCTGCTAATCACTAACACACAACCTGCTTGGTCCACAAAAGTTCTTATAAGGACTGGTAACTTGGTATAGGGTGCTACGGTACATAGGCCTGAGTGCGTTACAGTCTGCTGTTCTGTAAGGACCGCTATCGGTCCACAATACATAGGGTTGCCGTGCACTACTGCTGACCGCTGCCCTATACTGCAGCAGTCCTTCAGCGGTATAGGGACTGACGCACAGTCTGCTAAACACTAACACACAACCTGCTTGGTCCACAAAAGTTTTTATAAGGACTGGTAACTTGGTATAGGGTGCTACGGTACATAGGCCTGAGTGCAGTACAGTCTGCTGTTCTGTAAGGACCGCTATCGGTCCACAATACATAGGGTTGCCGTGCACTACTGCTGACCGCTGCCCTATACTGCAGCAGTCCTTCATTGGTATAGGGACTGACGTACAGTCTGCTAATCACTAACACACAACCTGCTTGGTCCACAAAAGTTCTTATAAGGACTGGTAACTTGGTATAGGGTGCTACGGTACATAGGCCTGAGTGCGTTACAGTCTGCTGTTCTGTAAGGACCGCTATCGGTCCACAATACATAGGGTTGCCGTGCACTACTGCTGACCGCTGCCCTATACTGCAGCAGTCCTTCAGCGGTATAGGGACTGACGTACAGTCTGCTAAACACTAATACACAACCTGCTTGGTCCACAAAAGTTCTTATAAGGACTGGTAACTTGGTATAGGGTGCTACGGTACATAGGCTTGAGTGCGGTACAGTCTGCTGTTCTGTAAGGACCGCTATCGGTCCACAATAGATAGGGTTGACGTGCACCACTGCTGACCGCTCACCTATACTGCAGCAGTCCTTCAGCGGTATAGGGACTGACGTACAGTCTGCTAATCACTAACACACAACCTGCTTGTTCCACAAAAGTTCTTATAAGGACTGGTAACTTGGTATAGGGTGCTACGGTACATAGGCCTGAGTGCGTTACAGTCTGCTGTTCTGTAAGGACCGCTATCGGTCCACAATACATAGGGTTGCCGTGCACTACTGCTGACCGCTGCCCTATACTGCAGCAGTCCTTCAGCGGTATAGGGACTGACGTACAGTCTGCTAAACACTAATACACAACCTGCTTGGTCCACAAAAGTTCTTATAAGGACTGGTAACTTGGTATAGGGTGCTACGGTACATAGGCTTGAGTGCGGTACAGTCTGCTGTTCTGTAAGGACCGCTATCGGTCCACAATAGATAGGGTTGACGTGCACCACTGCTGACCGCTGCCCTATACTGCAGCAGTCCTTCAGCGGTATAGGGACTGACGTACAGTCTGCTAAACACTAATACACAACCTGCTTGGTCCACAAAAGTTCTTATAAGGACTGGTAACTTGGTATAGGGTGCTACGGTACATAGGCTTGAGTGCGGTACAGTCTGCTGTTCTGTAAGGACCGCTATAGGTCCACAATAGATAGGGTTGACGTGCACCACTGCTGACCGCTCACCTATACTGCAGCAGTCCTTCAGCGGTATAGGGACTAAGAGTTTTGTCACAGGGTCATTTAAAAAATGACATGCAGAGGAAGAGGCAGGCCCTTCCGCAGGGGTGGTAGGGGTAGGGCAGGAGCAACAGGCTTGAGCCAAAGTGGGAAGTTGCAGAAGGTGCGTTCAATTACTTTAAAGGATGCACCAGACTTGGTTGAGTGGCTCGCTCAGCCTTACTCTTCTGCACCCTCCTCATCCTCTCGATCTGCACCCTCTTCTTCACTCTCTGCTATGTGCACCCCCAAAGACACTACCACCAACAACACGACCACCACCACCACCACCACATACCTTCCGCTTGAGTCACTGGAATTATTTTCCGATCCATATCAAGAGGACATTTCTGATGCGCAGCCACTCTTGGTATTGGATCAGGAAGAGGAGGTAGCAACAAGCGCTACTCAGCAGTCTGACGCCAGTACCCAGATCAGCCCAAGGAGGAGGTTGGTCCCCGGTGTTGCTGCCTACTCTACTTATAGCGGTGGGGAAGGTGACGTTGATGATGACGTGTCTAGTGATGTCACGTGGGTGCCCACAAGAGAGGAAGAGGAGGGGAGTTCAGAGGGAGATATGGACCAGCAGATAGGGAGGAGAAGCAGCAATGACTTACATTGCACAGCAGGGACAAAGCAGACTGCAAATGTATCAGGAGCGAGTCATCGACCATGTACGGTCACATCTGGCGCTCCCAGGACACCGGCACATGGCTCCGCAGTGTGGGCTTTTTTTAACGTGTCCGCTGCTGACAATAGCGTTGCCATCTGCAATCTTTGCAGTCAACGCGTTAGTCGCGGTAAGCCCAATACTCACCTAGGGACGACCGCCTTAAGAAGGCACATGAGCAGCCATCACCGAGCCCAGTGGGAGCAACGGAACACACAAAGCCACACTGCAGGCTCTCACCGTCCAGCCTCGTCTTCTACTTCTCCTTCTCCTCTCTCCTCACAATTGTCCTCCACTCCACCTTCCATCACGCCAAGCTCACATTTTTCTGCAAAAAGGCAGGCTTCCGTGGGCCTAATGTTTGAGCGTAAAAAAATGATGACGCCGGATAACCCTCTTGCCCAACGGTTGGCGGCTGGCTTGTCAGAACTCATAGCCCGCCAACTACTGCCATATAAACTGGTGGACTCGGAGGCCTTTCGCAAATTTGTGGCCATTGGAACACCACAATGGAAGGTCCCAGGAAGGAAGTATTTCTCAGAGAAGGGCATCCCAGAGCTATATGGCCATGTTCAGCGGCAAGTGAATGTATCTCTGGCACACAGTGTCGGTGCCAAGATACATCTGACCACAGACACGTGGTCTAGCAAACACGGGCAGGGAAGGTATATCAGTTTTACTGCCCACTGGGTGAACCTTCTGACGGCCGTCAAGCATGTAACCCGTGGCACCCGTGTAGATTTGGTTTTACCGCCACGGATTGCATGCAGGCCTGACTCTTCTTCTCCTCCTCCTACTCCATCCTCCTCCCTCTCCTCCTCAGCTGCCTCCTCCTTTTCCGCTGCTAGCGTCTCTTCCACTGCACCGCCCAAGCTCCCCAGAACCTATTCCACATGCCAGGTGAGACGTTGCCATGCCGTGCTGCGTCTGTTGTGCCTGGAAGCAAAGAGCCACACTGGCCCGGCACTCCTTTCAGCTTTGCGTTCACAGGCAGATGAGTGGCTAACACCGCTCAATTTGACAGTTGGTAAAGTGGTGTGTGACAACGGTGCCAATCTGCTTAGCGCATTGAAACAGGGCAAAATCACGCACGTGCCGTGCATGGCACACGTCTTAAACTTGGTCGTGCAGCGATTCCTTGTCAAATACCCTGGGGTCCAGGACATCTTGCGGCAGGCAAGGAAAATCTCGGCCCATTTCAGAAGATCTTACACGGCCATGGCTCGCCTTGCTGACATTCAGCGGCGACACCATCTGCCGGTCAGACGTCTTATTTGCGATTGCCCGACGCGATGGAACTCAACCTTCTATATGCTTGATAGGCTGCTCCAGCAGAAACGTGCAGTTAACGTCTACCTGTATGAACTCTGCGAAAGAAACGGTTCTGGGGAGCTGGGTTTTTTTTCACCGCGCCAGTGGCTGCTCATGCGCGACACATGCAGACTTCTGCGGCCATTTGAGGAGATCACCAAACTGGTCAGTCGCAGCCATGGCGCCATCAGTGACATGGTACCTTATGCCTTCTTTCTGGAGCGTGCATTGCGTCGTGTCATTGATCAGGCTGTGGAGGAGCAGGAGCGGGAAGATGAGGAAGTCGCAATGCTGGATGAATTCCCAGGGGGGGCTACTCTATCTGAGACAAGTCAACAACAGGAGTCTGATGAGGAGTCAGAGGAGGATGGTGCCGGGGCGGATGAGCAGGAGCAAGAAGAGCATGCTTTAAACCTTTCTGGGATCCCTGTTGTGCGAGGATGGGGAGAGGAGAATGAAGAGGACGACATTATCCTGGATGATGAGCAGGAGCCAGGCCACCACACCGCTTCCACTTTAGTGCAAATGGGGGCCTTCATGCTCCAGTGTTTTAATAGGGACCCCCGTATAAAAAGCATGAGGGTCAAGGACCAGTACTGGGTGGCAACGTACTTAGACCCCCGGTACAAACACAAAATGGCGGAAATGTTACCGCCGTCGCAGAGGGCTGTCAGAATGCAGCACTTCCAGGCCTTGCTTCGAGAAATGCTGCATTCTGCTTTTGCGTGCGCTGGCAGAGGAGCAATTCCCACTCCCAGAGAAGGATTTGCGGGTACCAATCCAACAGCGCCTGCAAGAAGAGGCCGGTTTGAAGATGTGTTGGTGACTTCGGATATGAGGTCATTCTTTCAGCCGACCCATCGACAGGTGTCATCCGGATCCAGCATCAGGGAACGCCTAGACCGTCAGGTGTCCGACTACATTGGGTTAACGGCCGATGTGGACGCTCTGAGGAGTGATGAACCCCTAGACTACTGGGTGGGCAGGCTTGACCTCTGGCCAGAGCTTGCCCAATTTGCAATCGAACTGTTGGCTTGCCCCTCATCCAGTGTCCTGTCCGAAAGGACGTTCAGCGCAGCAGGGGGGATTGTGACCGATAAGCGTACTCGCCTAGCTCACCACAGTGTTAACTACCTCACATTTCTAAAAATGAATGAGGCATGGATCTCGGAGGAATTCAACACATGTGATCAGTAGACCATGTATATGTCTATAAACAATTTTTGGAATCAAGCACACAGACCTTCTTAATTCATTTGGCTCACTTCCCTGACCCAAAAAAGCACACCGTACTATATGCCCCTACCCTCCTCTTTGAAGAGGTTGAGCGGTGTCATATTTCTACTGGGGCTGCTTATTATGAGGGGTTCCCACCATCCCTGTGCTGTGCTGACTTCCTCCTGGGTGTTCTTATTATGAGGGGCTCCCACCATCCCTGTGCTGTGCTGACTTCCTCCTGGGGGTTCTTATTATGAGGGGATCACACCATCCCTGTGCTGTGCTGACTTCCTCCTGGGGCTGCTTACGGTGCTGCTGTCAGCGCTGTATGTCACGGAGCTGCTGTCAGCGCTGTATGTCACGGAGCTGCTGTCAGCGCTGTATGTCACGGAGCTGCTGTCAGCGCTGTATGTCACGGAGCTGCTGTCAGCGCTGTATGTCACGGAGCTGCTGTCAGCGCTGTATGTCACGGAGCTGCTGTCAGCGCTGTATGTCACGGAGCTGCTGTCAGCGCTGTATGTCACGGAGCTGCTGTCAGCGCTGTATGTCACGGAGCTGCTGTCAGCGCTGTATGTCACGGAGCTGCTGTCAGCGCTGTATGTCACGGAGCTGCTGTCAGCGCTGTATGTCACGGTGCTGCTGTCAGCGCTGTATGTCACGGAGCTGCTGTCAGCGCTGTATGTCACGGAGCTGCTGTCAGTGCTGTATGTCACGGAGCTGCTGTCAGCGCTGTATGTCACGGAGCTGCTGTCAGCGCTGTATGTCACGGAGCTGCTGTCAGCGCTGTATGTCACGGTGCTGCTGTCAGCGCTGTATGTCACGGAGCTGCTGTCAGCGCTGTATGTCACGGAGCTGCTGTCAGCGCTGTATGTCACGGAGCTGCTGTCAGCGCTGTATGTCACGGAGCTGCTGTCAGCGCTGTATGTCACGGAGCTGCTGTCAGCGCTGTATGTCACGGAGCTGCTGTCAGCGCTGTATGTCACGGAGCTGCTGTCAGCGCTGTATGTCACGGAGCTGCTGTCAGCGCTGTATGTCACGGAGCTGCTGTCAGCGCTGTATGTCACGGAGCTGCTGTCAGCGCTGTATGTCACGGTGCTGATGTCAGTGCTCTGTATTACGGTGCTGCTGTCAGTGCTCTGTATCTCCTGCACCCTCTTGTTTGCCTACCCTGGTCCCTGACCTTCCCTCTCCTCCATTGCCTTCATTAGCTCCATAGTCCTGAATTGTCAGAACAATTTCCCAAATAAAAAAAAAATGCTTGTAGTTATCGATCCCAAATTCACCTCATACATGTATTATGCTATTGTCCAGGTGGTGGGACTACGTGCTACCCCCTAATAATTACCCCGTGGCCGCAAATTCGACCTAAAGGTTTGCGAAATTCGCCTCCCATTGAAGTCAATGGAGCCCGCGGCGAACGGTCGTTTTCGCGAACGTTTGTGTCCGTTCGCGTTTCGCGTTCGCGAAACGTCCCGTCGGAAGTTCGTCCATCACTAATGCTGAATGAGGCTGCAGATGGGCACAGTGATGCTGCTTAGATGGGTACAGTGGTGCTGCTTAGATGGTCACAGTGATGCTGCTTAGATGGGCGCAGTGATGTTGGTTAGATGGGCACAGCGTGGCTGCAAATGGGCAAGGTGATGTTGCTTAGATGGGCACAGTAATGCTGCAAATGGGCACAGTGATGCTGTTTAGATGGGCACAGTGAGGCTGCATCGATGGGCACTGATGAGGCTGCAGATGGGCACAGTAAGGCTGCATTGATGGGCACAGTGAGGCTGCATTGATGGGCACAGTGAGGCTGCATTACTGGGCAGCCTCTTGTGTATAATGCCCGCAGTCTGACCATCTCTTGTATCTTGTCCGCAGTCTCTGACCATCCCCGGTACTATGTCTGCAGTCTCTGACCATTTCCTGTATCATGTCTGCAGTCTAACCATCTCCTGTAGTATGTCCACAGTCTATGACCATCTCCCGTATCATGTCCGCAGTCTCTGACCATTTCCTGTATTATGTCCGCAGTCTCTGACCATTTCCTGTATCATGTCTGCAGCCTCTGAGGGAGTCAAGAGTGGGAGTGCCGCCGGGATGGGGGTCATGGGAGAAGTCAGCCATGTGTGGACTGTGGAGAGGAGATTATAGGATAAAACCAAAGCCGCCAATCTGGAGTCATCCGACTGCTCATTGCACAGTGCACCTGAGAGGAGGTCAGTGACAGCGCCACCAGGCCAGTCTGAGGGGGGGGGGGTCACTGATGTAAGGGAGGAGTGAATACAATAATGTAAGGGGGCATTGATATAAAGGTTACCCCCTTATATCAATAACCCACCCCCCTTACCTTAGTGTATTCTTTCTGCGGAAGGTGGTCCTTGTGCTTTAAAATATATGGTTTTTCCCTTTTATGAATAAGAAAATAATGACATTTGCTGTTGAGCTGTTATAATAATGCTAAGTGGCTGATGTGAAATTTTTTCCAGGGCTGTTTTTTTTTTTTTCCCCCAGTCTGGCCCTGCTTTGGGGGGTTTGCTTTCTAAAATGTGCTCATTCTGTGGGTGTTTCTACTGCCCTGGTGCTCCAGAGTCTCCAAAAATGTGATAGGTAGTCAGGAAATTATATGTGCAATTTATCTTCCTAGAAAGCCTGAATTTACTCCTTGGATTGTGGTCCTCTCTATGTGGCCAGGTAGTGGAAAAAGTCTTAAGCATGTGGTATCCCTATACTAAAAAAGCCCAAAGGGACCCCTTGGATTTTGGGCCTCTCTATGTGGCTGTAGCAAAGTCTCACCCATGTGTTATCCCCATACTCGGGTGGAGTAGGATAATATGTTTTGGGGTGTAATTCTAAGTATGCTTATGATGTGTGTGAGAAATAATGTTAAAAAAATTGCAACTCTTTGAAATACAATGTTATTTACTTTCTTCATTTACCAAAACATTTTGACAAAAAAAATAAAAAAATATTCAACTTCCAAAAACTTGCCATGCCTCTTACTAAATACATTGGACTGTCTACTTTCCAAAAAGTTATTTGGGGGGTATTTGTATGGTCCTGCCATTTTAGGGCCTCAGGAAATTAGATATGCCATTAGTACTTTAGAACTGACTAATTTTCAAATATACAGTTGTGCTCATAAGTTTACATACCCTGGCAGAATGTATGATTTCTTGGCCATTTTCAGAGAATATGATTGAGAACACAAAAACATTTCTTTCACTCATGGTTAACGTTTGGCTGAAGCCATTTATTATCAGTCAACTGTGTTAACTTTTTTTCAATCATAATGACAACAGAAACTACCAAAATGAGCCTGATCAAAAGTTTACCTGGTGATTTTGGCCTGATAACATGCACACCAGTTGACACAAAGGGGTTTGAATGGCTATTAAAGGTAACCATCCTCACCTGTGATCTGTTTGCTTGTAATTAGTGTGTGTGTATAAAAGGGCAATGAGTTTCTGGACTCCTGACAGACCCTTGCATCTTTCATCCAGTGCTGCACTGATGTTTCTGGATTCTTAGTCATGGGGAAAGTAAAAGATTTGTCAAAGGATCTGCGGGAAAAGGTAGTTGAACTGTATAAAACAGGATGATGGAACGGTGACTCACAAGGCGTTAAAAACACAATTTTAGCAGTGTTTTACATTTACGTCAATGTGCATTTAGCCACACTTTAAGCAGCATTTTCTGCCTCTATTCAAAAATCCATGGTTCCCTATGTGAGCCCATTGATTTGAATAGAAGTCGCACCAGAAGTAAGATCACAATGATCCAACTTGCGGTGTGGTTTGTCTGCTGAGGGTCTTGAAGGGAAAGCCCCCGCCAAAATAAAAATAAAAAATTGCCGTGGGATAAAAAATTCGGTCTGGTATGGATTTTAAAGGGAACCCCCACACCAAAATAATAACATGGGGGTCCCCCCAAGATCCATACCAGACCCTTATCCGAGCACACAGCCCGGCAGATCAGGAAAGGGGGGGCAAGCGAGCTCCTGCCCCTGAACCATACCAGGCAGCATGACCTCAACATGGGAGATTGAGTGCTTTTGGGCAGGGGGGCCCTGCACCCCCACCCCAAGGCACTTTGTCCCCATGTTGATGAGGACAAGGGCCTCTTCTCAACAACCCTGGTCGTGGTTGTCGGGGTTTGTGGGCGGGGGGCTTATCAGAATCTGGAAGCACCCTTTAACAAGGGGGCCCAGCCCAGCATTACACCGGGAGAGCACGTCAAGTCAATATCGGAAATAGAACAGAGGGAGAAGACCTGGCAAAAGAGCGAGAAGAACCAGCAAAAGAGTGAGAAGACAGCAGAGAGAAGACCCGGCAGAAGTGGGAGAAGACAGTGCAGAGAGGAGAAGAACTGGAGAGAGAAGGGAAGACATCACCAGAGGAGGGAGAAGAGTCAGAGAGGGGAGAAGAAATCGGTAGAGACACCGGAGCTGATTTAATAAATTACTGTAACCACTTGCCGACCACTGCACACCGATATATGTCGGCACAATGGCAGCAGTGGGCAAATGGACGTACCTGTACATCCCCTTTTATTGGCCGAGCCGCCGACGCATGGCAAATAATAAAAACCACAGAGGTGATCAAATACCACCAAAAGAAATCTCTATTTGTGGGAAAAAAAGGACATCAATCTTGTTTGGGTGCAACGTCACACGACTGCACAATTGTCAACGATGCAAAAAGTGCTCTGGTCAGGAAGGGGGTAAAATCTTTGGGCTGAAGCGGCTAAAAACCTGTGTAGTGTTTGTTTTTCTTTACACTTTTTTTTGGGTGAATGGGCAGGGATACACTGTACCCTATACTCATTCACATAGGGTGGGGGGATGGAATTTGGGAGCCTGCTTGTTAAAGGGGCTTACAGATTCCATAAGCCCTCCACCCGTAGACCCCAACAACCACCAGCCAGGGTTGTCGGGAAGAGGCCCTTATCCTCATCAACTTGGGGGGGGGGGGCACTGCGTACTGGGATGAGGGTGCGGGGATAAGGGTCCATACCAGACCTAAGGTTCTGGTAATGTCCTGGGGAGGAACTCTACGCCAATTTTTTTCTTCTAATTGGTGATTGGTCTAATTCAAGACCCTCAGCACACAAGTCATACCTCAAGTCGGATCATCATGAAAATTGATCACACCTGATGTACTGATGGCCTATCTCATTGCTTGACCCCCTAAAATGACAGAACAGTACAAATACTCCCCAAATGTCCAAATTTTTGGAAAGTAGACAGTCCAAGCCATGGAGAGGCATTGTGAAAATTTCAAAATTTTTAACATTTTTTACATACAGTGCAGTACAGCGTCATCATATAACTGGTGTGGTGGTGATCAGGGACACTGACTAGAGATAGTATGTAAAAAAAATGTTCACAGTTGTCATATATACAGTGAAAGGAGCAATACAGGGGATACAGATCAGGGACACTGACTGGTAACCGGTACCAAAAAAAATTTTTTATATTTTTTTCAATTTTCGTTTTTTATTTTTTATTACATTTTCTCTCCTTTTTTATGATTTTTTTTAACACATTATAACCAAAGCAACATAATATTGCCATAGTAACATTATACTGCTCTGTGGAAGCTTTCAGGATTTTTTTTTCTTACATTATGCTTATAGCAGTTTATTACATTGCTATAAGCATGCATTTTACTGAATTAACCACTTGCCGACCGCTGCACGACGATGTACGTCGACAGAATGGCACGGACAGGCATAAGGGCTTACATGTACGTCCTTGCCTGCCCGCGGGTCGGGGGCCCGATCGGGCCCCCGCCCGGTGCCTGCGGCGGTCGGTATTCGTTCGGGAGCGATCCCGGACGAGGGGACGGCCATTCATTCATGGCCACCCCCTCGCGATCGCTCCCGACGAATGAAAATGTCCGGTGACATCACTTCCTCTCCTGTAATGTAAACACAGGAGAGGAAGTGATGTATTCTCTCCTCCGTGTCGGTATTTTTCGTTCCGGCACCGAGGAGAGAGCATCGGTGAGTTGCACAAGCACTACACTACACAGTAGAACATGCCAGGCACACTCACACCCCCCCTTTACCCCCCGATCACCCCCCAATTACCCCTGCCCCCCCAGTCACAGTGACACCAATTGCTTTTTTTTTTGCATTGGTGTCATTTGTGACTGTAATAACTGTTAGGGCAGTTAGGGTTAGCCCCCTTTAGTTCTAATGTGCCCCCCTAACCCCCCCAATAAAGGTTTAACCCCGTAATCACCCACCGTCGCCAGTGTCACTAAGGCTGGGTTCACATTGCAGCGGTTTATGAGAACGAATGTGATTCGCACCGCACTGCAGTGCAAATCACATCCGATCTCTGTGCGATTCGAGTTCAGCCATACAGATAGTATGGCTGAATTCGTGTCGCACCCGCCGCACCAGCCGCAAATTCGCACGGGACCCTTTTTTTGGCCCGCAGCAGAATCGGATCGCATGGGTGTTCACACCATGCGATCCGAGTTTGCAGATCGCACTGCGATATGCGAACTGATCTGGGGGTGTCATTAACATTTCACTGACACTCCCAGCAGTTCGCATAGGGCAGTGTGAACTGCCGCCGGGAGGCATGCGATGCGGGAACCCGCCACGGATTCGTGGCGTTCCCGCATCGCTCCAGTGTGAACCCAGCCTAATAAGCGATCATTTTTCTGATCGCTGTATTAGTGTCACAGGTGACGCTAGTTAGGCAGGTAGGTATTTAGGTTCGCCGCAGCTTTTTATAGCGCCAGGGACCCCCATATACTACCGCATAAAGCCCCCTGATTGCCCCCTAGTTAACCCTTTCACCAGTGATCACCATATAACTGTTACAGGTGACGCTGGTTGGTTAGTTATTTTTTTATAGTTTCAGGGCACCCGCCATTTATTACCTAATAAAGGTTTAACCCCCTGATCACCCGGCGGGTGTCATTTGTGACTGTAATAACTGTTAGGGCAGTTAGGGTTAGCCCCCTTTAGTTCTAAGGTACCCCCCTAACCCCCCCAATAAAGGTTTAACCCCGTGATCACCCCCCGTCGCCAGTGTCACTAAGGCTGGGTTCACATTGCAGCGGTTTATGAGAACGGATGTGATTCGCACCGCACTGCAGTGCAAATCACATCCGATCTCTGTGCGATTCGAGTTCAGCCATACAGATAGTATGGCTGAATTCGTGTCGCACCCGCCGCACCCGCCGCAAACTCGCACGGGACCCTTTTTTTGGTCCGCAGCAGAATCGGATCGCATGGGTGTTCACACCATGCGATCCGAGTTTGCAGATCGCACTGCGATATGCGAACTGATCTGGGGGTGTCATTAACATTTCACTGACACTCCCAGCAGTTCGCATAGGGCAGTGTGAACTGCCGCCGGGAGGCATGTGATGCGGGAACCCGCCGCGCATTCGTGGCGTTCCCACATCGCTCCAGTGTGAACCCAGCCTAATAAGCGATCGTTTTTCTGATCGCTGTATTAGTGTCACAGGTGACGCTAGTTAGGCAGGTAGGTATTTAGGTTCGCCGCAGCTTTTTATAGCACCAGGGACCCCCATATACTACCGCATAAAGCCCCCTGATTGCCCCCTAGTTAACCCTTTCACCAGTGATCACCATATAACTGTTACAGGTGACGCTGGTTGGTTAGTTATTTTTTTTATAGTTTCAGGGCACCCGCCATTTATTACCTAGTCTCATTAGTGTACCCCTAAATTTAGGGGTGTCTACTTTCCAAAATGGGGTCATTTGGGGGGGGGTTTGTGCCATCTTGGCATTTTATGGCCTTCAAAACTGTAACGCCCTTAGAAATCCTGAAGGCAGTGCTTGGTTTTCGGGGCCCCGTACGCGGCTAGGCTCCCAAAAAGTCCCACATATGTGGTATCCCCGTACTCAGGAGAAGCAGCAGAATTTATTTTGGGGTGTCATTTCACATATGCCCATGGCATGCGTGAGCAATATATCATTTAGTGACAACTTTGTGAAAAAAAAAAAAAAAGGTTGTAATTTTCCCGCAACTTGTGGCAAAATATAAAATATTCCATGGACTCAACATGCCTCTCAGCAAATAGCTTGGGGTGTCTACTTTCTAAAATGGGGTCATTTGTGGGGGTTTTGTGCCATCTTGGCATTTTATGGCCTTCAAAACTGTAATAGGTAGTGAGGAGTGAAGTCAAATATTTACGCCCTTAGAAAACCTGAAGGCGGTTCTTGGTTTTCGGGGCCCCGTACGCGGCTAGGCTCCCAAAAAGTCCCACATATGTGGTATCCCCGTACTCAGGAGAAGCAGCAGAATTTATTTTGGGGTGTCATTTCACATATGCCCATAGCATGTGTGAGCAATATATCATTTAGTGACAACTTTGTGAAAAAAAAATAAAAAAAAATTAAAGTTTGTAATTTTCCCACAACTTGTGGCAAAATATAAAATATTCTATGGACTCAAAATGCCTCTCAGCAAATAGCTTGGGGTGTCTACTTTCTAAAATGGGGTCATTTGTGGGGGTTTTGTGCCATCTTGGCATTTTATGGCCTTCAAAACTGTAATAGGTAGTGAGAAGTGAAATCAAAAATTTACGCCCTTAGAAAGCCTGAAGGCGGTGCTTGGTTTTCGGGGCCCCGTACGCGGCTAGGCTCCCAAAAAGTCCCACATATGTGGTATCCCCATACTCAGGAGAAGCAGCAGAATTTATTTTGGGGTGTCATTTCACATATGCCCATAGCATGTGTGAGCAATATATCATTTAGTGACAACTTTGTGTAAAAAAAAAAATATATATATTTTATGTCATTATTCAATCGCTTGAGGCAAAAAAATAAAATATTCAATGGGCTCAACATGCCACTTATCAATTTCCTTAGGGTGTCTACTTTCCAAAATGGGGTCATTTGGGGGGGTTTTGTACTGCCCTGCCATTTTAGCACCTCAAGAAATGAGATAGGCAGTCGTAAACTAAAAGCTGCGTAAATTCCAGAAAACGTACCTTAGTTTGTAGATGTGACAACTTTTGCGCAAACCAATAAATATACAATTATTGACTTTTTTTTTACCAAAGACATGTGGCTGAATACATTTTGGCCTAAATGTATGACTAAAATTGAGTTTATTGGATTTTTCTAATAACAAAAAGTAGAAAATATCATTTTTTTTCAAAATTTGCGGTCTTTTTACGTTTATATCGCAAAAAATAAAAATCGCAGAGGCAATCAAATACCATCAAAAGAAAGCTCTATTTGTGGGAAGAAAAGGACGCAAATTTTGTTTGGGTACAACATTGCATGACCGCGCAATTACCAGTTAAAGCAGCGCAGTGCCAAATTGTAAAAAGACCTCTGGTCATTTACCAGCAAAATGGTCCGGTCTGAAGGTGGTTAAACTGAATCATTCAGTCTGTTTTGTTGTGAATAGCTGTGATTGGTCAAAACTGCTCACATGGATGGGCTATGATTGGCCCTGTCTGTACCATGTGATTACATTGACCAATCACAGCTACATTGTACTACTCTGGGGAAGTAATCAGGGTGTTTTGTTTATTATCTGTTACATATTTTGATTGCTTATAGCAGTTTATTACATTGCATTTTACTGAATGAAACTGAATCATTCAGTTAGTTTGATTGGCTGTGATTGGTCAAAGCTAATCATATGGTACAGATGGGCTGTGATTGGCCCTTTCTGTACCATGTGATCACATTCACCAATTACAGCTAGCAACACAATTGTACACAATGGATGGCATGAAAGGAAGTCAAGAGACCTGCTGTGATTGGTCACATTGGTCGCATTGGTACTGGCAGCCAGCCGGTGTACTGATCAGTCATTGGCTGTGTCTGGTGGACGCAGCCAGTGACAGATTGCGCCGATGCACGGTGCTTTCTGACAGTATGTCATGTGATGTCCAGTCAGGCCACCACTCTGCTATAGGCCGAGCGGGAAGGTGTTTAGTGATTTAAAGAATATAATTAGCTGGGTTTATAGTTAATACAAGCCAGACAGACCGGTGTCCTATCATATACTGTCCCCCATCGGATAGTGTCCGCTGTGTACTGCGCATGCGCAGTACACAGCACACACAGATTCCGAAAATACCTGAAGATGAACGGCGCCTGCACCGTGAGTCCAGGTTCTATCCCCACCATCCAAGTGGACATATAGTTGGAATATAAAAGAGCCGAGCGCAACCCTATGTCCGCTTGGATGGTGGGGCTACCACCTCCACTCATGGCGCAGGCGCCGTTCATCTTCGGAGATTTTCCGAAGTGTCATCTGCTCCGTACTGCGCATGCGCAGTACGGGGCAGACACTATATGATGGCAGGACACTATCTGCCAGAACACCGGCAGTCAAGATTCCCATCACAATAGCTGAGCATTTTATTATTTATGAGTTCTTTTAACTTTTATGTTGTGGCAACAAAATGCAGCGACAGATAAGAGCTATTTTTATGGTTTATGGCTGTTATATGACATGCCTATAAATTCCCCTTATATCTATTCAGTGATATGATGAATGTGCTTCTCCCTGCAGATGAATGTAGTCTATAATTCCATTCCTGGCTATAAAGATGTTGTCATTCAAGGAATCAGGTGTGTGTTTTTTTTTGCATTAATAAAACGCGAATGATTAGTGCAGGCTTACGGTGCGCTACAATAATAGTGAATTGTCAGAAAAACTGGGACGATCTTCCTAGCAGAAAATTATAATAATACTATGGGTGTTGTATTAGGGAGCTATTTATAAAAAAAAATTGACAGTGGGAATATCTCATCAAATTATTCCCTTAACATGTCTAATATGTGTGCTTTCCTATGACCGTCAGCTCCATCTAGTGGTTATTCTGCCCCACTTTTATGCGTTGTTTTGAACTAAATCAGGTTATTCTTGTGAAAAAGTATGCTGACATCTAGCGGTGGTTTTGGGGTCTTACTATTTGTTTACTATGTGGTTTTGGGATCTCCCTCTGTCCTCCCGCCTGTTTAGTGCTAATTAGTGTTAGGACAAAGTTAAAGAGGAAGTAAACCCTGATGGGTTTTACTTCCTCTTTTGCTCGCTGCAAAGCCTGCAAATTATACTAGCCCATTATCTGCCTGTTACCTGCAAAAGAATCCAGCTATGTCCCCTGTGAAGGCAGTGCCCATCTTCTGGCCCCACTGCGGACTCTGGCTCTGTGATTGGCCAGAGCCGCGTGACGTCATTCCCGCGCATGTGCACGGGATCCGCGATTAATGGCATGGGCTAGGGAAGAAACGGCATTTAGTATTGTTTCTTCCCCGCGTATGCTCCAATGAAATTTTCGGTGGACTACAAATGAAATATCTAATAAATGGCACACGTTTAGGAGATATTTCCACTACCTACAGGAAGTCCCCAAGTTATGAACATCTGACTTGCGAACGACTCCTACTTACAAACGGGAGGCTGCGTGGCCACTTTTCGATGGCGGGCACATTCGACTGAACCTTTTTGATGGCGGGCACATTCGACAGAACCCTTTTTTTTTCAAGTACCAGTCAGTGTATCTAAATGGGTAGAGTATCTTTGAAATCTCCTTGGTATCATAGGTGTATTCAATACATTTTCTCCATCTGGTAAAAAATCGTGTGTTTGATCGTAAATTCGATAGGATTGTATCCAGTCTTTCAAGTTGAAACAGTGACTGGAAAGTGAGTTTCACTGGGCCATTCTAACACATGAATATGCTTTGATCTAAACCATTGCATTGTAGCTCTGGCTGTATGTTTAGGGTCGTTGTCCTGCTGGAAGGTGAACCTCCGCCCCAGTTTAAAGTCTTTTACAGACTCTAACAGGTTTTCTTCTAAGATTGCCCTGTATCTGGCTTCTTTCATCTTCCCATAAACTCTCTCCAGCTTCCCTGTCCCTGCTGAAGAAAATCATCCCCAAACATGATGCTGCCACCACCATGTTTCATGGTGGGTTCAGGGTGATGTGCAGTGTTACTTTTCCGGCACACATAGTTTTGCTTTTCGAACAAAAAGTAAAATTTTGGTCTCATCTGACCAGAGCACCTTCTTCCACATGTTTGCTGTGTCCCCCACATGGCTTCTCACAAACAGCAAACAGGACTTCTTATGGCTTTCTTTCTATCATGTCTTTCTTCTTGCCACTCTTCCATAAAGGTCAGATTAATGGAGAGAACGACTAATAGTTGTCCTGTGGACAGATTCTCCCACCCGAGCTGTGGATCTCTGCAGCTCCTCCAGAGTTACCATGGGCCTCTTGGCTGAGTCTCTGATTAATGCTCTCCTTGCCCGGCCTGTCAGTTTGGGTGGACGGTCATGTCTTGGTTGGTTTGCAGTTGTGCCATATTCTTTCCATTTTCAGATGATGGATTGAACAGTGCTCTGTGAGATGTTCAAAGCTTGGGATATTTTTTATAACTTAACCCTGCTTTAAACTTCTCCATAACTTTATCCTTGACCTGTCTGGTGTGTTCCTTTGGCCTTCATGATGCGGTTTGTTCACTAAGGTTCTCTAACAAACCTCTGAGGGCTTCACAGAGCAGCTGTATTTATACTGAGATTAAATTACACACAGATGGACTCTATTTACTAATTATGTGACTTCTGAAGGCAATTGGTTCTACTAGATTTTAGTTACTGGTATCAGAATAAAGGGGGGCTGAAGACAAATACACACCACACTTTTCAGATATTTATTTGTAAAAAATGTTGAAAACCATTTATCATTTTCCTTCCACTTCACAATTATGTGGCACTTTGTGTTGGTCTATCACATAAAATCCCCCAAAAAATACATTTACGTTTTTGGTTGTAACATGACAAAATATGGAAAATATCAAGGGGCATGTATATACAACATGTACAACAAGTAGAAAAGAGGAATAAAACCAATAGGAATACAAGATAATTGTTTGATGGTTATATAAAGGCCCGTACACGCGGTCGGACTTTTTGACAACAAACATGCAAATTAGCTGTTTTGGAGCAACATCCGACTGTGTGTACGCTCCATCGGACAAACTTTTTCTGTTTTCATCGGACTTTTGTTGGCTCTGCGAACGGACAAACTTTTTGACAACAGAAGTCCGATGGAGCAAAGTCCGACCGTGTGTATGCAAAAGCATCGGACTTTTGTACAAGGTACAAACACGCATGCTCAGAACCATTGCAAACGATCAGACTACAATACAGAAGTTGACCAAAGGTGGCGCTGGAGTCATTGAACGTCCTCTTTTGAAGTGGCGTCCGTACGTTGTGACGTCACCACGTTCGTGTTTGTTGTCAAAAAGTCCGACCGTGTGTATGCAATACAAACTTGTGGACAACACACTTTGTACAAAAGTCCACGGAAAAGTTTGTACAAGTCCGACCGTGTGTATGGGGCTTAACATGTTTGTCTAAAACTTAGATCATCATACTGACAAGAATACATGTTTTTTAACCGAACTTGTGCCCCAACTTAGATATTATATATTATCTTAAAGAGGAGGTCCACCTAAAAAAATTATATATTAAAAGCCAGCAGCCACAAATATTGCAGCTGCTGACTTTTAATAAATGGACACTTACCTGTCCCAGGGTCCAGAGATGTCGGCAGCCAAAGCCGAGCAATCGCTCGGCTCTCGGCTGCTGCCACCGCCATTCTCTGTGAGCGAATCAGGAAGTGAACTTTTGTGGCTTCACTTCCCGGATCCTTACTGTGCATGCGTGAGTTGCACTGCACGTCCTAACTGGTCTCGCTATTTCCTGGGACCTGTGTGTGTCCCAGCAGACAGCAGGGGGACGGGAAAGGGCGTGACTCCCGTGGGAGTCTATGCCTGGTAGTGGGTGCAAATACCTGTATTATACAGACATCTGCACCCCCTCCCCCCTGAAAGGTGACAAATGTGACACCGGAGGGGGGGAGGGTTCCGAAAAGCAGAGGTTCAATTTTTGTGTGAGCCTCCGCTTTAATTATCTGTTTTCCGAGAACTGTCTTATGCCCTGTACACACAGTCAGACATTCCGACTACAAAATCCGTCTGATTTTTTCTGATGGATTTTGGCCCAAACTTGTCTTGCATACACACGATCGCACAAAGTTGTCGGAAAATCCGATCGTTCAGAACGCAGATGTAGAACACGTAGGGCGGGACTATAAAGAGGCCAGTAGCCAATAGCTTTCATCTCGTAATTTATTCTGAGAATGCATGACACTTTGTCCATCGGAATTGTCTACACACGATCGGAATTTAAATGATCGGAATTTGTTGTCAGAAAATTTTAGATCCTGCTCTCCAACTTTGTGTGTCGGAAATTCCAACGGAAAAAGTCAGATGGAGCCCACACGTGATCGGTTTTTCCGACAACAAGATCCGATCTCACATTTTCCGTCAGAAAGTCCGACCGTGTGTACAGGGCATTATTTTGCCAGTTGGCCTTTCGTTTTCTAGAAATACTTATTTATCACATATATTCTTTTATGCAACAATCATCTGGATATAATTATAACTAAAGAAAATACAATACTAATATTTGGTTCTAGCTAAAGCATAACTCTGGCCTTAACCGCTTAAGCCCCAGACCATTTGGTTGGCCAAAGACCTGAGAGTTTTTGCGATTCAGCACAGCGTCGCTTTAACTGACAATTGCGCAGTCGTGTGACGTGGCTCCCAATCAAAATTGATGTCCTTTTTTTCCCACAAATAGAGCTTTCTTTTGGTGGTATTTGATCACCTCTGCGGTTTTTATTTTTTGCGCTATAAACAAAAAAAGAGCGACAATTTTGAAAAAAAACACATTATTTTTAACTGTTTGCTATAATAAATATCCCCAAAAAATATATAAAACATTTTTTTTTCCCTCAATTTCGGCCAATACATATTCTTCTACATTTTTTTGGCAAAAAAATAAAAATAAAATCGCAATAAGCGTATATTGATTGGTTTGCGCAAAAGTTATAGCGTCTACAAAATAGGGGATAGTTTTACAGCATTTTTATTATTTTTTTTTTTTTTTTACTAGTAATGGCAGCGATCAGTAATTTTTATCATGACTGCGACATTATGGCGGACACGGACAATTTTGAAAATTTTTTGGGACCATTGATATTAATACAGCGATCAGTGCGATTAAAATTGCATTGATTACTGTAAAAATATCACTGGCAGTGAAGGGATTAACACTAGGGGGCAGGGGAGGGGTTAATATGTATCCTATTTTGTGTTCTAGCTGAAGGGGGATGGGACTGTGCAGGGAAACTAACAGATCGCTGTTCATACTTGGTTTGGATAGACGATCTGTCAGTTCACTGCTCAGAGAACCGGAAACTGTGTGTTTACACACACAGCTCCCGGTTCCCTGTGTTCCCCGAGCGATCGCGGGAGCCTAGAGGTGATCGAGACCGCTGGGCACTTGCATCGGCTCGAGGAGCGAGCGGGAGGCACGTAAGTGCCCCCCTAGTGGCTGTTTATGCTACCGACGTAGCATAACGGCGATTCGCGCAGCCGAGCCATGCTGCTGCAGTACAACTGCAGCGGCTGGTCAGCTAACGGTTAATAGACCCTTTATGCAAACTTAACCTTTCTGTTAGTTCAGTTCTAGTTAGACCCTCTCTGTTTCTTCCATGTTCCCCAGTCAATGTTATTCATAGAGACTGGGCTTGGGGAAGTCATTGTCTTTTTACACTTTAAAAGACTGCAAAAAACATCATCTCTGGTACTCTTTTTTTTGATTGTGGTATGTCAGGAAAATACTGCATTGTGGCCACTAGATGGAGCTAACGTATAGGAAATGCATGCTTTAGACACACTAGAAGGGTTAATTGCAGTGGCTGGAGGCATTTGTACAGCAAGTTTTTATAAATAGATCCCAACGTGTTAGTCAGACTTTTCTACTCACAGTTGCATTTCACGTATGCAGTTAGGTCCCTGCACTTCAAGCCCTGTTTGTTATCTTATAAATGGTTTAGGTCAGGCAAGGTGCACTTTTAGGAACGTACAACAATAGGAGTGAGACTCCCTTACTTATTTTTTGCAAAGGCTTGATTAAGGGACACAAACTCTGTTGGGAAAACTCAGACACTCTGCTAACCAATCTTTCTAATGAATATCATGGTAATGACAAATGACTTATTTTTTTCTGTGACAGGGCGGGCAGCGTCATTGTAAGTCATGAAATCAATATGGAAATAGAATACAAGCCTGAGCTGAACATTATACAGCAGTACAACCGGGTGCTTGAAATGGTGATACATCTATTGGAACTTGGCTCTAACTGTACTTCTGCAGCCAGTAAGTGTTTCACCAGCATGACAATTCATCTCTTTATCAGTAGGTGGCAGTGTTATGCTCACTTTTTTTTATTGTTTCTTCTGTAGGCCTCTTCCACGTGATATTCCTATTTAAACATCTACTTTTTCAGACTTTTTTTTTTCTATGTATTTGTCCGATATTATATCTACCCTAGATCAGATTGAGAATATAAAAGCATGCACGCTTATGTTAACTGTTGCAGTCAGTCCAGTTCCCAAGCAAGGGAAGGGTGAGCTTTGCAAAATATCTAAATATGTCTTAAGGCTGAAAAACTGAAGCTGATATGTGATGTGAATTTCCCAACAAGCCAAGTCCATTGATCAACTTCTCATGAACAGGTACAGGATCTAATTTAGATCCATGCATGGCCAGCTTAAAGTGGTTGTATAGTCAATTTTGGGACTTTTACCTACAGGAAAGCCTATAACACTTACCTGTAGGTAAAAAAAAATCTCCTAAACCTGTACGGTTTAGGAGATATTCCCCTTGCAATGCGCCACTGACTGCAGCGGCGCATGTGCACAGGGGATTCTCGGCTGAAAGTCCGGCAGACGCCGGACCCTGCCGGGAAGAAATCTCCCGCACGCATTCACGGGAGTGACGATATCGCGGCTCCGGCCACTCACAGCGCGGATACCTGGAAGAAACGCAGAGGGAACATGTCAGCTCCCTCGGCGTGGATCGGGCCAGATGTCGGGCCTCGTTCTAAGGTAAGTATTTCATATGAGCTAGTATGCGGTGCATACTAGCTCATTATGCCTTTTCCTTTGCAGGTGAGAAAAAAAAATAATAATAATTCAGCGGGTTTACAACCGCTTTAAGACTTATTCAGTGATGGCGGGTAGACTTAGCCTTTAACTGTCTCCTGCCTACATTGGCACTAGTATATGTATATATGCAAGTGAGATAAGGGTCAATTCACTAAGCTTTACCGCATGAGATAAGGGTATCAAGTTACTCATTTGCTTAAAGGATTGCATGCAGTAATTTAAGTCCAATGCATAAAAAAATCTCTCTCTCTCTCTCTCTCTCTCTCTCTCTCTCTCTCTCTCTCTCTCTCTCTCTCTCTCTATCTCTCTATCTCTCACACTCACATTGTGTATGTGTGTATATATATATATATATATATATATATATATATATATATATATATATATATATATATATATATATATATATATAATATATATATATATATATATATATATATATATATATATATTATAAAATAAATATATATATTTTGTAGAATAAATAATAAATATATGTTTTGTTGCACAAAAAAATGTTTTAATGAAGAAGTTTTAAAACATCAAAAAAGTTCAGGCAGACGTGGTAACAGTTTTGGGCTAATACAGATCACGCTCCTTCTTCAAAACCTCATGCCTATAAATGACCGCATACATGGAACAATATATATATATATATATATAGAGAGAGCTCATCAGCTGTCTATTAGACAATCAAACAATCTGGAATCAATTAATTGATGGATCATTGTGTGAAACATTTAGTGAATATATTTTATTACACAATCTTGGAATGAAAGATCAACAGGTATGACAATATTCCCACACTTCATAGATTATTTCAAGCAGGAATCCTATATAAGAAAACAAAAAGAAAAAAAAAAAGTAAATATATATGATGGAAGTGAAAAAATTAAAATAAATCTAATATATACAAAAGAAAAATGTGTGTGTGTGTGTGTGTATATATATATATACACACAGACACAAAAAAAATGAGATTAAATCAAAAAACCCAAACTATATACATGACAAAATATATATAAATAAACTGTGATCTGGGAACCTAATTATTGGTGTGCAAAAACATAAAAAAAAAAAAAAACATAAAAAGATATATATATATATATATATATATATATATATATATATATATAAGATAAGAGATATGTATATAATTTTAGAGGAATGAATACATATCAAAGTCTGAATTGAACTCTTTAGGTTGAAGGGTATCAAGCTGATGTATACAATTGACTTCTCTTTTTCTTAACTCCAATTCCCTATTATCCCCCATCTGTTTTTGGCACACCATCAATGATCATAAATCTAAGTTGCAAAACCATGTGGCCTTTTTTTTATAAAGTGTCTAGCTCATGGTAATTTATCCAACTTATCCCTAATGGAATATTTGTGTCTTTATTTTCTGTGTGGTCTCTCCCACATAGAGGAGACCACAAGGACATTTGATGATGTATATGACATAGAAGGATTGGCAGGTATAATAGTCTTTTATTGGTATATTATAACCTTTTTGGGGATGTGAAAAACCTTTGTCCTTAATCATACTGGTACATTGTATACAGCAAAGGCAGGGGAAATATCCCTTGTTTTTTGGTCCCAAAAACGAGGAGTAGGTGCAGAATATTGGTCAGATTTGACCAATTTTTCATAAATAGTCTTCCCTTGACGGTATGAAGGTAGAGGGGAAAGTAGAAAATAAGTGAAATTCAGAAATGAAATGCATTTTGTGACCCAAAGCATGAATATTAGAATTATTGTGTAAATTAATATGTTCTCTATGAACCGTATGTTCTTAAAACCCCCAAAAATTGTGAGGATAAATTACTCCTAAATAGGAAGAACCTTGAGGCACACAAATGAGCCAAGATGGATCGGGATCATGATGATTATACTAACAATCGGGTGTACAATTGGGTGGAGCCCAATCGCTTCCTAGACAGATTTAGAAATCCACGACAGAACCAACAATTATCCACATCCAATTCATCCATGTCATCTATATGTTCTTCTACCCATGCCCCTAGGGCAGTGATGGCGAACCTTGGCACTCCTGATGTTATGGAACTACATTTCCCATGATGCTCATGCACTCTGCAGTGTAGGTGAGCATCATGGGAAATGTAGTTCCAAAACATCTGGAGTGCCAAGGTTCGCCATCACTGCCCTAGGGGCTCTTTTTTGGAAAGTTCCCCCTCCAAGGTTAAACACTGAAAGAGAGGAGGCAAGAAGAACCGAAAGCGAAACAACAAGAGTGATTGAGACCAGGACCAGACAGAGGACTTAAAGCGAAAGAGTAAACCCATCGATTTAATAGTTTCAAAAAACACTTACATTCCTGGCATGCCGGAAATGCTAACTTTCACATTGGTTGTGCCCTCAACCAAACTTTCAAACCATCCAATGGCTGGTGTCATAACTGATCACATGTGCAGAATTAAGGCAGTTGAAGAATTATCAGAAGCTACCAAGATGGCAGCTTCCTTGGCTGAAGACGATAGGAGGGTTTACTTCCATTTTAACTACATGTGTGGTACATAATATTTTGTCTATTTCTTTAAGTGATACAGAGTTGTGATTTGTAGATTTGTATAGTTTTTTTTTTTAGACAAGTTAATTTAAAGTCATTTTATTCCTCCAGACTTGCTGGGAATAATGACATCCCGCTAGCTTTATCTATCTCAAATTTAGAGTTAAAAAACAAAAATAGTTTTCTTCCACCTACATCTTGTGCAGCGGCTGAGTTATTCATTAGCAAAGTCCAAGTTTGAATCTTTTCTTGCATAATCAATCCAGGAGGGACCACATACCAAACAATCTAAGTCGGGAGGAAGTTACAGTTCTTGCTGCTTTGTCTACACTGAAGGAAATCACTATCAATCCCGCTGATAAGGAGGGCTCGATAGTGATAATGGACACAGATCAATATGAGAGGGAGATTCACATACAATTGGCAGATACCAATGTATACACACGTTTGGAGACTAATCCAAACTTATTTGATTTCTGAACGTCCTGTTGCCCCGATCATTTATGTATTACCTAAAATATACAAAGATCCAAAGAATCCCCCTGGTCGCCCCATCGTGTCCAGCACTAATTCAGTGACTATGCCATTAGCTAAATACCTGGACAAATTTTTAAATGTCCGCACCCATTCATATATAAGAGACACCAAGGATTTTTTGAATAAAATAGAAAATTTGACACTTCCACCTGGTGCAGTGCTGGTCACATGGGATGTGGCCAATTTGTATACACCCATTCCACATGCTCTCGGTTTAGAAGCATGTCAACGATTATTAAACAATTCCAAAATATACAATCCTGCCCAGAATTCTCTCCTTTTGGAACTGTTAAAAATAGTTCTAGAAGAGAATTTTTTGCTATTAAACCAGTTCCCGACCGGCGCACGACGATGTACGTCGGCAGAATGGCATAGGCAGGCAAACTGGCGTACAGGTACGTCCAGTTGAATTTGCCACCCTTCCATCATGTACGCACCGCCAGTGGCACGTGCGCGTGCCGGTCGGGACCCTCGTGAGTCTGGATCGCCGCGGGGATACCCACGATCATCTCACGGGGAAGGAGAACGGGGAGATGCCGTTGTAAACAGCATCTCCCCATTCTGCCTATCAACAAGCGACACTGATCTCTGCTTCCTGTGATTGGAGCAGAAATCAGTGTTCACTAGCACACAGCCCAGCCCCCCACAGTTAGTAACACGCCCCTAGGACACACTTAACCCCTACACTGCCACCCCCTGGTTAACCCCTTCACTCTCAGTGTTATTTACACAGGAATCAGTGCATTTGTATAGCATTGATTGCTCTATAAATGACAATGGTCCCAGAAATGTCCAATGTGTCCGCCATAATGTTGCAGTCCCAATAAAAATCGGTGATCGCCGCCATTACTAGTAAAAAAAAAACGTATTAATAAAAATGCCATAAAACTATCCCCTATTTTGTAAACGCTATAAATTTTGCGCAAACCAATCAATAATCGCTTATTGCAATTTTTTATTTTTTTTTACAAACAATATGTAGAAGAATACGTATCGGCCTAAACTGAGGAAAAAAAAGTTTTTTTATATATTTTTGGGGATATTTATTATAGCAAAAAGTTAAAAATAATGCGTTTTTTTTTTTTAATTGTTGCTCTTTTTTTGTTTATAGCGCAAAAAATAAAAACCACAGGGGTGATCAAATACCACCAAAAGAAAGCTCTATTTGTGGGAAAAAAGGACGTAAATTTTGTTTGGGAGCCACGTCGCACGACCGGGCAATTGTCAGTTAAAATGATGCAGTGCCGAATCACAAAAAGGTGTCTGGTCATTGGCCTGCAAAATGGTCCGGTCTGAAAGTGGTTAAGGACATTTACCACCTACAGTTCGTGGGAGCCGCAATGGGTTCAAATGTGGCACCCCCGTATGTCAATGCATTTATGGACATGCTGGAACAGGCATTTATCTATAATTGCAAATGGTTCAATGATAACTGTACAGTCTGGTACAGGTTCATTGATGACGTCTTTGCCATATGGGTAGGTGACCTTGACTCTCTCTCATTGTTCAATTCTTATCTAAATTTACTGATTCCAGGTTTAAATTTGAACATGTCCATCGGTCAGGAGGAAACTCCATTTTTGGATACATTGTTATCTATACAGGATGGACACATCGTTAGTGACCTGTATATAAAACCAACTGACCGTAATCAACTATTAAAATTTTATGGGATGTAAACAAAAAAATGCAGCGCTACTAAGATAGCTCCCCCTGAGAAATGTCTATTGGGGAAAATATCTACACCAAACAATAACAAATGTCAAAATAGATAAAAAAAAGTGTTAACCCACAACAAATCGAAAAATCAGACACGACATAGACTAGCCGTGTAGCATATAAGAAAAATAATAAAAAAATGTCATCTGAAGTGAACATTCATATAACGTCTCGGAATGAACAGAATAATACAGAGCGCATAAATTATTAGTAGTGACAAAATAAATAAAACAGTCACTTTAAAGATGCTTGGTGTATATATCCCTCGTGACCGTGAGAATACAACAGGAATTCCAACACTGTGCTCCAAGTGTATAACCTCAAATTCAATATGTGCAATTCATCTTCAAAGAAGGTATGCCACTTCATGCAGGAAATCTCCAATATGTAATAAGGTATTGAATGCTCTTACCCTCCGGGAGGGCTGGACTGGGACAAAAATTTGGCCCTGGACTTCATCCAAATCGGCCCACCTTAATTTTTAGTGTCCCCATCAGCACCCAACTTACATCAGAGTGGTCCCCAACAGCGTCTCCCTTACATCAGAGTGGTCCCCATCAGTGTCCTCTTACATCAGGCATCACCCCTCTTCCTCCCATTCCACGTGTACTCACAGCTCTCCGGAAAGAAGGCAGCTTCTCTTCTCTCTCCAGTCATGTGATAAGTGACAAGTGATGAGGGAAGAGAGGAAGGAAAGCCTGCCGGCTGTCTATCTCCCCAGGTTGAAGGGAGCAGAAAGCCTAATCCTCACTCCAACAAGTGTCGGTAGCTGCTCCTTGGTGATAGGAATGAAATAGCGATCCTTCCTATTAGCGAGGAGCAGCTCCAGAACTGCACCTGACTGGCCCACTGAGCCATCGGCCCACCGGGAAACTCCCGGTAGTCCCAATGGCCAGTACATGCCTGCCCTCCGGTGTGGACCCACACACACATAAGGCGGTGAATCAATCAGGCATGCAAGACGATCATCTCCGGTAGATCATCCAGGTAAGATGGTGGAACATCAAATCTCATGTGAAAGGATGGGCATCCCAGTTGTCATATAACGGATAACCGACTTCCAGACTCAGGTAACGATAACGATGTAGTTGTCCACACCACCGGTGATGCACAGAAAAAATATATAAAAAAAGAGAGAGAGAAAAAAAAAGCCTCTACATAGAGCAGGTCATACCGATACAAAAATCATTTATTTTAAAAAATCAGCAACATAAAAAACTAAAAACGGTCATTCGTACAATCAAGTACAGCCCGAATCAATGCAAAAGCATGGTAGATCTAGCCAGCAGGCTATGTGGATTGATTTGGGCTGTACATGATTGGTAGCACTGCATTTTTTTGTGTACATCCTTGTCTACACAATTCAATCGTTGTTGATGCTGGCTGCTGCACTTCACTTTTATTACTTTGGTTGCGCAATTATAATTTTTTTTTTTTATTAAAATTTTCTAACTTCCATCCCCGGGGGTTTTTAAATCTATGCCCTGGAGCCAATTCAAACGGGTAGCAAGGATCACTAGCAAGTCTGACACCCGGGAAAATAGACTTAATGACATGGAAGACAGACTGCGACAGCGGGGATATCCCAGAGATACGGTTCATAGAGAATGTATTCATTTACACAATAATACTAATATTTATGCTTCGGGTCACAGAATGCCTTTTCATTTCTCAATCTCACTCGAATAAAATAAAAAAACATCATTAAAAAAAAAAATGGCCAATTCTAAATTGTAGTTACCCTTCGGTCCCAGAGTTTTACCATTCCACTCTACCTTCATACCGTCGAGGCAAGACTATTTATGGCCAAAATCTGACCACTATTCTATACCTACTCCCTGTGTGACCTTTTTGGGACCGAAAACAAGGGATATTCCCTTGCCCATGCTGTATACAATGAACCAGTATGATTAAGGGCAAAGGGTTTTCACATCCACAAAAAGGTTATGCTATACCAATAAAAGACTATTATACCTGCCAATCCTCCCATGTCATATACATCATCAAATGCCCTTGTGGTCTCCTCTATGTGGGGGAGACCACACTGAAAATAAAAGACACAAATATTCCATTAGGGATAAGTCGTATCGAATATACAGATGTATTGAAAAAGACCACACGGTTTCACAACTTAGATTTATGGTCATTGATGGTGTGTAAAAAAACTGACGGGGGAGGGGTTAATAGTGAATTGGCGTTGAGAAAAAGAGAAGTCACTTGGATACATCGGCTTGATACCTTCAACCTAAAGGGTTAAATACAGACTTTGATTTGATTTACATCTTTTTAAGGTTTTTATGTTTTTTTTTTATGTTTTTGCACACCATTAATTAGGTTCCCAGATCACAGTTCATATATATATATATATATATATATATATATATATTCTTTCATGTATATAAGTTTGGGGTTTTTGATTTTATCTCGTTAATTAAAATTATTTATTATTATTTTGTGTGTGTATATCTATCTATCTATCTATCTATCTCTATATATATATATATATATATATATATATATATATATATATATATATATATATATATATAGATAGATAGATATACACACACAAAATAATAATAAATAATTTTAATTAACGAGATAAAATCAAAAACCCCAAACTTATATACATGAAAGAATATATATATATATATATATATATATATATATATATGAACTGTGATCTGGGAACCTAATTAATGGTGTGCAAAAACATTAAAAAAAAACAAAAAACCTTAAAAAGATGTAAATCAAATCAAAGTCTGTATTTAACCCATTAGGTTGAAGGGTATCAAGCCGATGTATCCAAGTGACTTCTCTTTTTCTCAATGCCAATCTATCATATATATATATATATATATATATATATATATATATATATATATATATATATATATATACACACAGTGCCTTGCGAAAGTATTCGGCCCCCTTGAACTTTTCAACCTTTTGCCACATTTCAGGCTTCAAACATAAAGATATAACATTTTAATTTTTTGTGAAGAATCACCAACAAGTGGGACACAATTGTGAAGTGGAACAAAATCTATTGGATATTTTAAACTTTTTTAGCAAATAAAAAACTGAAAAGTGGTGCGTGCAAAATTATTCGGCCCCTTTACTTTCAGTGCAGCAAACTCACTCCAGAAGTTTAGCAAGGATCTCTGAATGATCCAATGTTGTCCTAAATGACTGATGGTGATAAATAGAATCCACCTGTGTGTAATCAAGTCTCTGTATAAATGCACCTGCTCTGTGATAGTCTCAGGGTTCTGTTGAAAGCGCAGAGACCATCATGAAGACCAAGGAACACACCAGGCAGGTCCGTAATACTGTTGTGGAGAATTTTAAAGACGGATTTGGATACAAAAAGATTTCCCAAGCTTTAAACATCCCAAGGAGCACTGTGCAAGTGATCATTTTGAAATGGAAGGAGTATCAGACCACTGCAAATCTACCAAGACCTGGCCGTCCCTCTAAACTTTCAGCTCAGACAAGGAGAAGACTGATCAGAGATGCAGCCAAGAGGCCCATGATCACTCTGGATGAACTGCAGAGAACTACAGCTGAGATGGGAGAGTCTGTCCATAGGACAACAATCAGTCGTACACTGCACAAATCTGGCCTTTATGGAAGAGTGGCAAGAAGCAAGCCATTTCTCAAAGATATCCATAAAAAGTCTCGTCTAAAGTTTGCCACAAGCCACCTGGGAGACACACCAAACATGTGGAAGAAGGTGCTCTGGTCAGATGAAACCAAAATTTAACTTTTTGCCCACAATGCAAAACGATATGTTTGGCGTAAACACAGCTCATCACCCTCAACCCACCATCCCCACTGTCAAACATGGTGGTGGCAACATCATGGTTTGGGCCTGCTTTTCTTCAGCAGGGACAGGGAAGATGGTTAAAATTGAGGGGAAGATGGATGCAACCAAATACAGGACCATTCTGGATGAAAACCTGTTGGAGTCTGCAAAAAACCTGAAACTGGGACGGAGATTTATCTTCCAACAAGACAATGATCCCAAACATACAGCAAAATCTACAAAGGAATGGTTCACAAATAAACGTATCCAGGTGTTAGAATGGCCAAGTCAAAGCCCAGACCTGAATCCAATCGAGAATCTGTGGAAAGAGCTGAAAACTGCTGTTCACAAACACTCTCCATCCAACCTCACTGAGCTCGAGCTGTTTTGCAAGGAAGAATGGGCAAGAATTTCAGTTTCGCAAGGGGGCCGAATAATTTTGCACACCCCACTTTTCATTTTTTTATTAGTTAAAAAAGTTTCAAAAATCCAATAGATTTCGTTCCACTTCACAATAGTGTCCCACTTGTTGGTGATTCTTCACAAAAAATAAAAATGTTATATCTTTATGTTTGAAGCCTGAAATGTGGCAAAAGGTTGAAAAGTTCAAGGGGGTCGAATACTTTCGCAAGGCACTGTATATATATATATATATATAGATAGATATATATATAGATAGATAGATAGATAGATAGATAGATAGATAGATAGATAGATATATACACACACAAAATAATAGTAAATAATGTTAATTAACGAGATAAAATCAAAAACCCCAAACTTATATACATGAAAGAATATATATATATATATATATATATATATATATATATATATATATATGAACTGTGATCTGGGAACCTAATTAATGGTGTGCAAAAACATAAAAAAAAAACATAAAAACCTTAAAAAGATGTAAATCAAATCAAAGTCTGTATTTAACCCTTTAGGTTGAAGGGTATCAAGCCGATGTATCCAAGTGACTTCTCTTTTTCTCAACGCCAATTGGGACGGGGTTTCAGCAACTATAACGCACAATATCTCTGCAACCAAAGCGGCACAAATGTTTATTTTTGCAGCACAAACGAATGGCACGTTTGTTTTTCAAATTCAGCAATGTGGGGTGCAAAGTGGGCGGGGATTCAGCAACTATACCGCACAATATCTCCGCAACCAAAGCGACACAAACGCTTATTTTTGCAGCACAAACCAGCACAAACGTGGCACAAACGAATGGCGCGTTTGTTTTTAAAATTCAGCAACGTGGGGTGTAAAGTGGGCGGGGTTTCAGCAACTATACCGCACAATATCTCCGCAACCAAAGCGGCACAAATGCTTATTTTTGCAGCACAAATGCGGCACAAACGAATGCTGCGTTTGTTTTTCAAATTCAGCAACGTGGGGTGCAAAGTGGGTGCAAAGTGGGCGGGGCTTGCATTAAATTGAATGTTTAATATCTCAGAAACCGAACCGGCACAAACGCTAATTTTTGCGGCACAAATCAGCACAAACGCGGCACAAAGGAATGGTATATTTTTATTCCGGTTTTATAAACATGGGGTGTCAACTTCACACAGCTGATTATGCTGGGGAAAAAAATGTGCCTGTAAATATCACTTTAAAAACTCCAATCCAATTCACAAACAAAAAAGCATGCGCTATTTACCACCAGGGTTTTGCCGTGTCCTTCACAACCGATGACTGAACAGCTGTCAGCGGGCTAAATGGGGGGAAAAAAGCTGACAGTTAAAACTGATGATAAAAAAACAGTGTGGGGTCTGGTATGGATTTTAAGGGGAACGCCAAGCCAAAAATAAAACGGCTTGGGGGTCTCCCCCAATATCCATACCAGACCCTTATCCGAACATGCAGTCATGGCAGGTCAGCATTGGGGAAGAGACGAGCGAGCCCCCCCTTCCTGAATCGTACCAGGCCACATGCCCTAAACATGGGAGGTTGGGAGCTTTGGGGCAGGGGGGCTCTGCTAAGGGCCTTAAATAAATCAAACAAATACTGCATTTGGCATTTAACACAAAACTCTTAGTGAATTGAACACTTGCACAATTGTTACCGCATGTGGCATTTTGCTGCATTGTATTAGCTGTTATTTACCGGTAACTCTTGTGAATTGACCCCCATAGAGTCCTTATATTGTAAGCTCCTTGAGCGCAGAGACTGATGTCACAGGTTAACTAAAAGCCTCATAGGGCTTATGGGAAATTGGTATATTTTGGAATAACCAAATCATGTTAGTATTTCAAGTAAGAAAATACCTCCTATTTGTCATGAATTAAAAACACTGCTTCTGAGTTCCCAAGTGGCCTAAGGAATGAAGAAGGAAGCAGCCATGACCGGGCCCTACTGACCTAATGGAACCAACATATGTTGTCCCTTCTACAACCCAGCAGCTGTACTCCAGGGCCAATGTCAGTCAGTACCAACCTTTTTCTCTTTTTTTGCAGATCCCTTCTGTGTGGATAGAAACACTATTAGGGTTACATCAATCCCACCACCAAGTGTGGAAGGTATGTGATTTAACGCTACTAAACAGTTCCAGTGTTAATATTGGACAGTAGGGTGTAACACTGCTCTCTTGTGTCTACAGAACTTTGTATGCGTCTGGTTCCAGAAGGTAGCAAAGAGTTTTATACACCTATCTTCTCTGCTGGTAGTCTGGCCTGCATATCTCACTGCCATCCATCTTCACCAACATACCATAACTGTAATGAGGGCACCTGCCAGATCAGGAACAAATCTGGCCCACAGTGCTTGTGAGTATTTTGATTTCCTGTTATTAGAAGGAAACTATGACATACAGACTGAAAATGACAGTCCCAATTCTTCTACTACCAGTTGTAAGGATCCTGGTGGTGTGTTGAGCTTGGTTTACCATTGCCATTTCAGAGAAATTCATTGGAATCATTGGGTTCAATTTAGTTGTTTTTTGCTGGTTTTCAAGGAAGCAGTGGGCTTTAGTAGTAGTAAACTACTTTTACCTATCCTTTATCTGTTCTTCTATTACATTTCTTTATTACGCTCAGGGTTAAACAGGAGTGAAATTGCATAAAACCCCCAAAACATTATATATTTTCTGAAAGCAGACATGCTAGAGAATAAAATAGTAATAGTTCCAAAACATAAATGCTGAGGTTGAACAGAGTAAATAGATGCCCAACATATCAAACCTTAAAGTGTCTGTAACCTTAAAAATAATATTTACTACCAGCCCCTCTCTTGTACCCCTCCAATCTTCACACTGGTATCTTGCTCAAGCGTCACCCCCGCTTCTCTGCTGGGTCCCTAGCTTGCCACTCTAGATACCTCTCAAGCTTCACCCCAGTGGCCTGCTCAGTCCCTGGCTTGACACACAAGGCTACTCTGGAAGCATCACCTCAGCTGGCTGAGTCACTGGCTTGATTACCACTGAAGTTTCCCAATTCTTCACCATCCCCATTTGGTGAGAATGCTGCTCCAATACTTGCTTCAGTTACTCACTGTGGTCCCTGGTAATTAGAGGGATAGTCCCTTACTGGCGACAGCTTGGACTGTGAGCCACAGTCCCAATCCTGTGCTGCTCTCTTGCTTCTGGATAGGCCCTCAGACAGCGTAGCAGCCAGATGTGCCCAGGATAGGCCCAATCTCCGTCCTAGCAGCCTGGGCAATATGACACACCTCCACCCAGACAGGTTGCACAGAACACAGATCACCTGACCTCACAAAATATATAGACTCTCCCAGCAGGCCAAGGGATCCAAGAAAACCCCTGTCCATTGGCTGAGATACCCCATATATCCATAACCTGACCCTGTGTTGTCTCATATTTAGTACCACCAAGTACCCAGCCACCTGGTGGTAGAAGAGAAAAGTGCAAAAAGGTCAAACTTAGGGAGAAATCAATAGTTCTCTAACAATCAACCAGGACAACTACTCCTGGTAAGTAAATTTGTGAGGAGAAACCATGTCTAAACACCAGGGTGCTACATCTATATAGCTCAATAGCTCAAACTGATTTTTATCCACCATTAATGTTTTAGGGTAGTGACCCCTCCCCCCATCTGTTCCTCCCTCCACTGCAGATCTGAATCAGAGGTGTTGGAAGCCATATCTGTTGTGCTTCTTCTTTTGAAAACCCATAATGGGGAATTTACTATTAGCCCCTGTACACACGGTCGGAGATTTCCACAACCAAATCCGTCGGATTTTGCCCGTCGGATTTTGTCCGTCGGATATTGTCCGAAACTGCTGCATACACACGGTCGGACAAAGTTGGTGAAAAATCCGATCTTTCAGAACGTGATGACGTAATTTCGTTACGATGGGACTATATTCAGGCTAGTAGCCAATAGCTTTGATGTAGGAATTTGATCTGAGCATGTGTGGCACTTGGTCCGATCAAAATTCTCTACACATGTTCGGAGTATGTCCTATCGGCCCAGTTGGTCGGGAAATGTTTCCAACATGTTGTAAAATTGGGTCCGACGGATATTCTGACGGAATCAGTCCGATGCATACCACACACAGTCGGATTACACGGTCCGATAGGACACATTCCGACGGATTCTCCTACCATGTGTACAGGGGCTTACTAGAGCTGACAGAATCTGGAGTACCTGTGCATGGCAACCAGAAAGTGTCTAACTTTCAAAGCTTTTATTTTCAAAGCCTAACTCTTGAAGCTGGTTGGTTGCAATGCACAGCTGCTACAAATTGTATCTCGGCCAATAGTAGTTTGGAAATCCTGTATCATGTACTAAAAATATGATAGCCACTGTCCATCTTCATCCACACATCACTAAATATCCTTCTGGACTGATCAAAGCAATTTTGCCCGATTCAGAAGAAGCCGCAAATTCAGTTGCTGCACTTGGCAAGCAAACCTAATTGGTTCAGTTAACTGGTGACCCCAAAGACCACTTACCAGTTCAGTTATGGCCTTTCCAAGGGGTAGTGGACTTCCCAAACAGAAAGTCTATGCTACCTTCTACC
Source organism: Lithobates pipiens (assembly GCF_037356315.1). Taxonomy (NCBI): domain Eukaryota; kingdom Metazoa; phylum Chordata; class Amphibia; order Anura; family Ranidae; genus Lithobates; species Lithobates pipiens. The sequence continues at coordinate 601,190,029 of NW_027507903.1, forward strand.
GGGGGAATCCATTCCATGGGATCCCACTTTTTAAACTGCTGAGGGTTATGAGGTAAAAAAGTCTGAAGTCTGTTGTAAAAGGGATTGGGCAGCTGTAGAGCTTGTTTTAAAAAGAAAGTGGTTAAACAATTGAAAATGGTTAAAGTAAATCTGTTGCTTTGCCCTGCAGGAGCAATGCACAAACTTGCTAAAATTGCTATACTCATCTCTATCAAAATAGTTTTTGTTCCTAATTATGTGATTATTGGTATTATACAAGTGATTGTCTCATCCCATAGATGTTCCAAGACAGACCTCTACATATACACATCTTCAGCATGCACGGGGAAGATTTCCAAGCTTGGCTTATTCATAGGCAGTGGAGTAACTATAGGGATCTTGTTCATCATCTCCATCATCCTAGGCATCTACATCTACTTAATTAAGAGGCCACCATCAACAATATCCTCTCCATATGATGGTCTGTATGTCACAACAATCGTTTAAGGGCACAAAAGATGAAACACATACAAGGCTCTTTAAAGGGTTAAAGGTACACTCCAATTAAAAGGAATTAAAGGTAAACCACCCTGAGGTATATAAAGGGAGCATAGTCTACCAGCTGTTAACCAATTCAGCTTTCATCCACACATTTATGTACTATGCATTTCTGTTTGACTGGAACCTGGTGATCCTGGAACACATCTGCTGGTGATGGTGGAACTCTAATGCTTAAAGTGACCCTTTGGCTATTCTAAAGATCTATAGGCAAAATGTACCTGTAAAGTAAAAGTATAAATACTTACCTTTCCTGCTTCAAAAACTGTTGAACTTTGATTCTAAGAACCTGTCCTATGAAGTCCTCTAAGAAATGGATCTCCTGGGTGCCCCAGCAGCTCACATTAGTTCCTCCTGCTGACTTACACATCATTACTGTCTCCTGTATAGAAGGAAGGATATGTAGGAAGTTACTAAGAACAGGATATAGCAACATTCCCCTCTATTGCCATTCACTGTCCCTCTGTAGAACTGCATATAGGCAGGTTGAAAGTCCGGCTTCCCATTTACACTGCCCAGTCAGGAACCTAAGAGTTAGGTGTGTTCCTGGGTTCTCTGTTAAGCGAGTTTTGCAGGGTCCAACCCACTGGTTCCCTGTGATATAAAAGGAACAGAGGGTTTGCATCCAGTGGGGGGAAGCCTGAGCCTAAAAAAAGGGAAGAGAATAAGGATCGTCCGGAGATGGATGGGGCCCAGATATGTGGGGGATGGAATGCTGCCATGTTGTCATCAGAGTCTGGAGGACCAGAGAATTGCTGGAATGAGAGTTTAACCCACTATAGACTTATGTTATCCAATTATGGACTTAATCTAAGCAGGTATGCTGGGGCAGCTACAAGCCTGAAGTTAGGGACTAGGGATGTTAGGGGAATATACAGAACTGTTACATGTGATTGTCATCATGTTAATTTATTTTTCAATAAAGCTTTCTAAAACATTGCCCTTGCCTGATCTGATGTTACTAAAAGGGTACAATTTAGGTAACCGGCACATACAGTCCACAGCTTGGGTCACTAAACAAATTGAGGTATGAAAACATCAGCACCAGAGTTAATGCAGTGTGAAGATACAGTGGTTACCAATGGTCTTTTCTGTACTGTACTATACTTATATAAGTAAAACTGCCTTAGAGCCAACTTCTGTGTTTGTGTTGATTCTGCTAAGTCAGCAAGTGGCCATACTGTCTGAACAGACTGAGATCCAAGAAGAAATTGCAATACATAGCATGGCATTAGGAACAGACTGAATTCTTCCCAATCTGCATCTGTATACCAGGTGACTCAAAAATTACTGAAAGCTCTTGGACTACATCACAGCCAGGAGACCAGCATGTTTTTATGGGAAAGATCAGCAATGGCAACCTTTGTATTTTATCACTTCAGCTTATTCATTATTGAATGTATCGTGTGTAGATTTTGATTCATGTTTGTCATTTTGGATTGTTACTTTGTAAATAATGTGTATATTTACTGATTTTAATATTTGACTGATTATGTTTTCTTTGTATTTTTTGCCATCAAAAAGCACAATAACTGAACAAAAAAAATATTTCACAGCTTTCGTCCATGGCATATAGTCCACCTACTGGCTGCAAATGGTAAACAGGAAAGACATTTTCCAGATCTAAAGGAAAACATAACTTTTTGTACTTACCATAACAGATAAAGAAAATGAAATAAAAAAATAAAAATTAAATTAAAAAAAATGTAACTGTGAAATGACTCCCTACTATGTTAGTCATTATAATGCAATACACTACTTTTATATAGGAAGCAAGGGGGGAAGGTAATCATATACAAATATAATTTTAAAAAAATCAAGCGCAAACTAGGAATATGTCCCTTAAAAAAAATGGATCAGTGGGCCTGATTCAGTAGATGGTAAGAGTGGCGTCACAATTATTCAAAATTTGAGAATTAGTAGAACGCTTGTCAAGGATAAAACTCCCCAAAGGCATATAAAATTAAAATGTGACCTGACACAACCACCTTGACAAGCCTCCATCCCTGTTATACATATGTATGCAAAGAAGTATGGCCATGGGACTTTATATGAGGCATGTAAAGTAGGTACTCCTGCGCTAAAAGGAATTTGTAATATATTTGAACGATAGGTGCTGCATACACCGTAAGGACCAAACTCGTGTCCAAATATGTGTATAGTTGTAAAAAGGGGGAATGGTGTTGCGCTCCTAACAAAATATTGTATATATTTTTCTTATAATAGATTATTAAAATATTTGACTATACTTCAAACTAGCAAACATTCATCGGTGTCATCAATAAAGTGCAAAAGTGTAGATGGAATAATATCCTGAATTAAATAGCATATATGTTAAAAAAACGAATATAAAACATATATCAAACATGTGCGATGCTGCATAAAAAATAAAATATAAAGTGTCACTGCAAGTGATTCTAAAACTGTGCAACATACACAAAAAGTGAATGGTTCATAAAGGTGACTTATTTTAACGTAGAAAAATTAAAATTATGTAAATATAAATGGAAAACAAATAAATAAATAAATAAAATGCTTTTAACAGACTGAGTGTAACAAGTCTTAGTGCAATATTGGACGTTATTCCTTGGTCCAATGTGCAACAATCACATGGAGCAGAGATCAGCGTCACTAGTTGCTAGGCAGAATGGAGAAATGTTGTTTACAACGGCACTTCTCCATTCGGCCGCTCCGTGAGACGATCGCGGGGATGCCCGCGGCAATAGAGTCCCCGGGTCCCGCGACCGGACTCACGAGGGTCCCGACCAGCGCGGGAGCACGCTGGCGGCGGCGCGCTCCCGATGGCAGGGCGGCAAATTTAAAGGGACGTACATGTACGCCCATTTGCCTGCCCCTGCCATTCTGTCGACGTACATCGTCGTGCGCTGGTCGGCAAGTGGTTAAGTGGTTAACGTCCATGTGCGTGTAAAGGCGGGTGTCCCAATACTTTTGGTAATATAGTGTGTCTTAAGTTTGGAGACTGAGGAAATACACTTGTAAAAAAGGTCTCTGTGGATTCCACGGTGCCCGGTGCTCAGTAGGTAGACACCCTTGCAGGAAGCAGGGTACATGACCTGTGTTCGGATAAGGTTCTCTTTATAGACATGAAAGGTGCAATATAAAGACTTTGTATCCACGATTAGTTCTGGGCAATAAAACACATCATAAAAAATAAATAAATAAAGAGCATTTTCCTGTTCCTTGTCAGATTATTAACTTTTACTGTATCTTTTGCCCAGAGATTATGACAACTCAGCTCTTTAGAAGCTGAAAGTAAAAAAGCAAAGAAAAAACAAAAACTTCCTTTTCCCTATTATTAACAATGTAAAATTTACATAATATTTACATGAGAAGATAATAAAATAAGCTTTAAGTATCAGCAGTGACCGAGCTGGAAAAAGACTTCAGAAGATTCTTGTGGGTGAACCTCGGTCCTTCTATCAGTCCTTCTCCCGGGTCTATTGCCATGAAGACCAACCAAGTATTACTCCTTCTTCTGATAGGAACAGCTGGTAAGTGTTCTAGATCTGACGAGGAAGTTCAATAGCCAGTAGCCTTGCGTCGTATATTTGGTGCGTCGGACCACCATACAAACGGTTTTCCCGATAAGAATTGAGTCCGTCGGACAGATTTGAACCATGTTCTATTTCTAGGTCCGTCTGATTTTTTTAAATGAAAAATGATTGGATTAGCCCACACACGATCGCATTGTCCGATGGACTGATTCTGTGGGATCTAGTCTGCAGGAACGTCCGGTCGTGTGTACGCGGCATTAGTCTATAAGTGACGTCATGTTGTTCTCTCCCACCTTCATGTACTTATTTTTTTTTTTGTGTTGACTTGAATTGCATGAGGTTAATATTGTTCTGTAGTCATAGGCATGCACAGGGGGGTGTGCCTGGGCACACCCTAATCACTATGTGCGGTGTGTAGACTTCCATACCTCCCAACTTTTTGAGATGGGAATGAGGGACACCTATCAGCAAATGTATGCAGGCATAGGTCACACCCCTTGCCACACCCCCTTAAAGGAGAATTGTACAAAAAAAACAAGATTGGTTAAACCCACGAGTGCTTTTTTTTACCACTACTATTCCTTTTAGTGATGGACGAACTTCCGACGGGACGTTTCGCGAACGCGAAACGCGAACGGGCACAAACGTTCGCGAAAACGACCGTTCGCCGCGGGCTCCATTGACTTCAATGGGAGGCGAATTTCGCAAACCTTTAGGTCGAATTTGCGGCCACGGGGTAATTATTAGGGGGTAGCACGTAGTCCCACCACCTGGACAATAGCATAATACATGTATGAGGTGAATTTGGGATCGATAACTACAAGCATTTTTTTTTTATTTGGGAAATTGTTCTGACAATTCAGGACTATGGAGCTAATGAAGGCAATGGAGGAGAGGGAAGGTCAGGGACCAGGGTAGGCAAACAAGAGGGTGCAGGAGATACAGAGCACTGACAGCAGCACCGTAATACAGAGCACTGACATCAGCACCGTGACATACAGCGCTGAAAGCAGCTCCGTGACATACAGCGCTGACAGCAGCTCCGTGACATACAGCGCTGACAGCAGCTCCGTGACATACAGCGCTGACAGCAGCTCCGTGACATACAGCGCTGACAGCAGCACCGTAAGCAGCCCCAGGAGGAAGTCAGCACAGCACAGGGATGGTGTGATCCCCTCATAATAAGAACCCCCAGGAGGAAGTCAGCACAGCACAGGGATGGTGGGAGCCCCTCATAATAAGAACACCCAGGAGGAAGTCAGCACAGCACAGGGATGGTGGGAACCCCTCATAATAAGCAGCCCCAGTAGAAATATGACACCGCTCAACCTCTTCAAAGAGGAGGGTAGGGGCATATAGTACGGTGTGCTTTTTTGGGTCAGGGAAGTGAGCCAAATGAATTAAGAAGGTCTGTGTGCTTGATTCCAAAAATTGTTTATAGACATATACATGGTCTACTGATCACATGTGTTGAATTCCTCCGAGATCCATGCCTCATTCATTTTTAGAAATGTGAGGTAGTTAACACTGTGGTGAGCTAGGCGAGTACGCTTATCGGTCACAATCCCCCCTGCTGCGCTGAACGTCCTTTCGGACAGGACACTGGATGAGGGGCAAGCCAACAGTTCGATTGCAAATTGGGCAAGCTCTGGCCAGAGGTCAAGCCTGCCCACCCAGTAGTCTAGGGGTTCATCACTCCTCAGAGCGTCCACATCGGCCGTTAACCCAATGTAGTCGGACACCTGACGGTCTAGGCGTTCCCTGATGCTGGATCCGGATGACACCTGTCGATGGGTCGGCTGAAAGAATGACCTCATATCCGAAGTCACCAACACATCTTCAAACCGGCCTCTTCTTGCAGGCGCTGTTGGATTGGTACCCGCAAATCCTTCTCTGGGAGTGGGAATTGCTCCTCTGCCAGCGCACGCAAAAGCAGAATGCAGCATTTCTCGAAGCAAGGCCTGGAAGTGCTGCATTCTGACAGCCCTCTGCGACGGCGGTAACATTTCCGCCATTTTGTGTTTGTACCGGGGGTCTAAGTACGTTGCCACCCAGTACTGGTCCTTGACCCTCATGCTTTTTATACGGGGGTCCCTATTAAAACACTGGAGCATGAAGGCCCCCATTTGCACTAAAGTGGAAGCGGTGTGGTGGCCTGGCTCCTGCTCATCATCCAGGATAATGTCGTCCTCTTCATTCTCCTCTCCCCATCCTCGCACAACAGGGATCCCAGAAAGGTTTAAAGCATGCTCTTCTTGCTCCTGCTCATCCGCCCCGGCACCATCCTCCTCTGACTCCTCATCAGACTCCTGTTGTTGACTTGTCTCAGATAGAGTAGCCCCCCCTGGGAATTCATCCAGCATTGCGACTTCCTCATCTTCCCGCTCCTGCTCCTCCACAGCCTGATCAATGACACGACGCAATGCACGCTCCAGAAAGAAGGCATAGGGTACCATGTCACTGATGGCGCCATGGCTGCGACTGACCAGTTTGGTGATCTCCTCAAATGGCCGCAGAAGTCTGCATGTGTCGCGCATGAGCAGCCACTGGCGCGGTGAAAAAAAACCCAGCTCCCCAGAACCGTTTCTTTCGCAGAGTTCATACAGGTAGACGTTAACTGCACGTTTCTGCTGGAGCAGCCTATCAAGCATATAGAAGGTTGAGTTCCATCGCGTCGGGCAATAGCAAATAAGACGTCTGACCGGCAGATGGTGTCGCCGCTGAATGTCAGCAAGGCGAGCCATGGCCGTGTAAGATCTTCTGAAATGGGCCGAGATTTTCCTTGCCTGCCGCAAGATGTCCTGGACCCCAGGGTATTTGACAAGGAATCGCTGCACGACCAAGTTTAAGACGTGTGCCATGCACGGCACGTGCGTGATTTTGCCCTGTTTCAATGCGCTAAGCAGATTGGCACCGTTGTCACACACCACTTTACCAACTGTCAAATTGAGCGGTGTTAGCCACTCATCTGCCTGTGAACGCAAAGCTGAAAGGAGTGCCGGGCCAGTGTGGCTCTTTGCTTCCAGGCACAACAGACGCAGCACGGCATGGCAACGTCTCACCTGGCATGTGGAATAGGTTCTGGGGAGCTTGGGCGGTGCAGTGGAAGAGACGCTAGCAGCGGAAAAGGAGGAGGCAGCTGAGGAGGAGAGGGAGGAGGATGGAGTAGGAGGAGGAGAAGAAGAGTCAGGCCTGCATGCAATCCGTGGCGGTAAAACCAAATCTACACGGGTGCCACGGGTTACATGCTTGACGGCCGTCAGAAGGTTCACCCAGTGGGCAGTAAAACTGATATACCTTCCCTGCCCGTGTTTGCTAGACCACGTGTCTGTGGTCAGATGTATCTTGGCACCGACACTGTGTGCCAGAGATACATTCACTTGCCGCTGAACATGGCCATATAGCTCTGGGATGCCCTTCTCTGAGAAATACTTCCTTCCTGGGACCTTCCATTGTGGTGTTCCAATGGCCACAAATTTGCGAAAGGCCTCCGAGTCCACCAGTTTATATGGCAGTAGTTGGCGGGCTATGAGTTCTGACAAGCCAGCCGCCAACCGTTGGGCAAGAGGGTTATCCGGCGTCATCATTTTTTTACGCTCAAACATTAGGCCCACGGAAGCCTGCCTTTTTGCAGAAAAATGTGAGCTTGGCGTGATGGAAGGTGGAGTGGAGGACAATTGTGAGGAGAGAGGAGAAGGAGAAGTAGAAGACGAGGCTGGACGGTGAGAGCCTGCAGTGTGGCTTTGTGTGTTCCGTTGCTCCCACTGGGCTCGGTGATGGCTGCTCATGTGCCTTCTTAAGGCGGTCGTCCCTAGGTGAGTATTGGGCTTACCGCGACTAACGCGTTGACTGCAAAGATTGCAGATGGCAACGCTATTGTCAGCAGCGGACACGTTAAAAAAAGCCCACACTGCGGAGCCATGTGCCGGTGTCCTGGGAGCGCCAGATGTGACCGTACATGGTCGATGACTCGCTCCTGATACATTTGCAGTCTGCTTTGTCCCTGCTGTGCAATGTAAGTCATTGCTGCTTCTCCTCCCTATCTGCTGGTCCATATCTCCCTCTGAACTCCCCTCCTCTTCCTCTCTTGTGGGCACCCACGTGACATCACTAGACACGTCATCATCAACGTCACCTTCCCCACCGCTATAAGTAGAGTAGGCAGCAACACCGGGGACCAACCTCCTCCTTGGGCTGATCTGGGTACTGGCGTCAGACTGCTGAGTAGCGCTTGTTGCTACCTCCTCTTCCTGATCCAATACCAAGAGTGGCTGCGCATCAGAAATGTCCTCTTGATATGGATCGGAAAATAATTCCAGTGACTCAAGCGGAAGGTATGTGGTGGTGGTGGTGGTGGTCGTGTTGTTGGTGGTAGTGTCTTTGGGGGTGCACATAGCAGAGAGTGAAGAAGAGGGTGCAGATCGAGAGGATGAGGAGGGTGCAGAAGAGTAAGGCTGAGCGAGCCACTCAACCAAGTCTGGTGCATCCTTTAAAGTAATTGAACGCACCTTCTGCAACTTCCCACTTTGGCTCAAGCCTGTTGCTCCTGCCCTACCCCTACCACCCCTGCGGAAGGGCCTGCCTCTTCCTCTGCATGTCATTTTTTAAATGACCCTGTGACAAAACTCTTAGTCCCTATACCGCTGAAGGACTGCTGCAGTATAGGTGAGCGGTCAGCAGTGGTGCACGTCAACCCTATCTATTGTGGACCTATAGCGGTCCTTACAGAACAGCAGACTGTACCGCACTCAAGCCTATGTACCGTAGCACCCTATACCAAGTTACCAGTCCTTATAAGAACTTTTGTGGACCAAGCAGGTTGTGTATTAGTGTTTAGCAGACTGTACGTCAGTCCCTATACCGCTGAAGGACTGCTGCAGTATAGGGCAGCGGTCAGCAGTGGTGCACGTCAACCCTATCTATTGTGGACCTATAGCGGTCCTTACAGAACAGCAGACTGTACCGCACTCAAGCCTATGTACCGTAGCACCCTATACCAAGTTACCAGTCCTTATAAGAACTTTTGTGGACCAAGCAGGTTGTGTATTAGTGTTTAGCAGACTGTACGTCAGTCCCTATACCGCTGAAGGACTGCTGCAGTATAGGGCAGCGGTCAGCAGTGGTGCACGTCAACCCTATCTATTGTGGACCGATAGCGGTCCTTACAGAACAGCAGACTGTACCGCACTCAAGCCTATGTACCGTAGCACCCTATACCAAGTTACCAGTCCTTATAAGAACTTTTGTGGAACAAGCAGGTTGTGTGTTAGTGATTAGCAGACTGTACGTCAGTCCCTATACCAATGAAGGACTGCTGCAGTATAGGGCAGCGGTCAGCAGTAGTGCACGGCAACCCTATGTATTGTGGACCGATAGCGGTCCTTACAGAACAGCAGACTGTAACGCACTCAGGCCTATGTACCGTAGCACCCTATACCAAGTTACCAGTCCTTATAAGAACTTTTGTGGACCAAGCAGGTTGTGTGTTAGTGATTAGCAGACTGTACGTCAGTCCCTATACCAATGAAGGACTGCTGCAGTATAGGGCAGCGGTCAGCAGTAGTGCACGGCAACCCTATGTATTGTGGACCGATAGCGGTCCTTACAGAACAGCAGACTGTACTGCACTCAGGCCTATGTACCGTAGCACCCTATACCAAGTTACCAGTCCTTATAAAAACTTTTGTGGACCAAGCAGGTTGTGTGTTAGTGTTTAGCAGACTGTGCGTCAGTCCCTATACCGCTGAAGGACTGCTGCAGTATAGGGCAGCGGTCAGCAGTAGTGCACGGCAACCCTATGTATTGTGGACCGATAGCGGTCCTTACAGAACAGCAGACTGTAACGCACTCAGGCCTATGTACCGTAGCACCCTATACCAAGTTACCAGTCCTTATAAGAACTTTTGTGGACCAAGCAGGTTGTGTGTTAGTGATTAGCAGACTGTACGTCAGTCCCTATACCAATGAAGGACTGCTGCAGTATAGGGCAGCGGTCAGCAGTAGTGCACGGCAACCCTATGTATTGTGGACCGATAGCGGTCCTTACAGAACAGCAGACTGTAACGCACTCAGGCCTATGTACCGTAGCACCCTATACCAAGTTACCAGTCCTTATAAGAACTTTTGTGGACCAAGCAGGTTGTGTGTTAGTGATTAGCAGACTGTACGTCAGTCCCTATACCAATGAAGGACTGCTGCAGTATAGGGCAGCGGTCAGCAGTAGTGCACGGCAACCCTATGTATTGTGGACCGATAGCGGTCCTTACAGAACAGCAGACTGTACTGCACTCAGGCCTATGTACCGTAGCACCCTATACCAAGTTACCAGTCCTTATAAAAACTTTTGTGGACCAAGCAGGTTGTGTGTTAGTGTTTAGCAGACTGTGCGTCAGTCCCTATACCGCTGAAGGACTGCTGCAGTATAGGGCAGCGGTCAGCAGTAGTGCACGGCAACCCTATGTATTGTGGACCGATAGCGGTCCTTACAGAACAGCAGACTGTACTGCACTCAGGCCTATGTACCGTAGCACCCTATACCAAGTTACCAGTCCTTATAAAAACTTTTGTGGACCAAGCAGGTTGTGTGTTAGTGTTTAGCAGACTGTGCGTCAGTCCCTATACCGCTGAAGGACTGCTGCAGTATAGGGCAGCGGTCAGCAGTAGTGCACGGCAACCCTATGTATTGTGGACCGATAGCGGTCCTTACAGAACAGCAGACTGTAACGCACTCAGGCCTATGTACCGTAGCACCCTATACCAAGTTACCAGTCCTTATAAGAACTTTTGTGGACCAAGCAGGTTGTGTGTTAGTGATTAGCAGACTGTACGTCAGTCCCTATACCAATGAAGGACTGCTGCAGTATAGGGCAGCGGTCAGCAGTAGTGCACGGCAACCCTATGTATTGTGGACCGATAGCGGTCCTTACAGAACAGCAGACTGTAACGCACTCAGGCCTATGTACCGTAGCACCCTATACCAAGTTACCAGTCCTTATAAGAACTTTTGTGGACCAAGCAGGTTGTGTGTTAGTGATTAGCAGACTGTACGTCAGTCCCTATACCAATGAAGGACTGCTGCAGTATAGGGCAGCGGTCAGCAGTAGTGCACGGCAACCCTATGTATTGTGGACCGATAGCGGTCCTTACAGAACAGCAGACTGTAACGCACTCAGGCCTATGTACCGTAGCACCCTATACCAAGTTACCAGTCCTTATAAGAACTTTTGTGGACCAAGCAGGTTGTGTGTTAGTGATTAGCAGACTGTACGTCAGTCCCTATACCAATGAAGGACTGCTGCAGTATAGGGCAGCGGTCAGCAGTAGTGCACGGCAACCCTATGTATTGTGGACCGATAGCGGTCCTTACAGAACAGCAGACTGTAACGCACTCAGGCCTATGTACCGTAGCACCCTATACCAAGTTACCAGTCCTTATAAGAACTTTTGTGGACCAAGCAGGTTGTGTGTTAGTGATTAGCAGACTGTACGTCAGTCCCTATACCAATGAAGGACTGCTGCAGTATAGGGCAGCGGTCAGCAGTAGTGCACGGCAACCCTATGTATTGTGGACCGATAGCGGTCCTTACAGAACAGCAGACTGTAACGCACTCAGGCCTATGTACCGTAGCACCCTATACCAAGTTACCAGTCCTTATAAGAACTTTTGTGGACCAAGCAGGTTGTGTGTTAGTGATTAGCAGACTGTACGTCAGTCCCTATACCAATGAAGGACTGCTGCAGTATAGGGCAGCGGTCAGCAGTAGTGCACGGCAACCCTATGTATTGTGGACCGATAGCGGTCCTTACAGAACAGCAGACTGTACTGCACTCAGGCCTATGTACCGTAGCACCCTATACCAAGTTACCAGTCCTTATAAAAACTTTTGTGGACCAAGCAGGTTGTGTGTTAGTGTTTAGCAGACTGTGCGTCAGTCCCTATACCGCTGAAGGACTGCTGCAGTATAGGGCAGCGGTCAGCAGTAGTGCACGGCAACCCTATGTATTGTGGACCGATAGCGGTCCTTACAGAACAGCAGACTGTAACGCACTCAGGCCTATGTACCGTAGCACCCTATACCAAGTTACCAGTCCTTATAAGAACTTTTGTGGACCAAGCAGGTTGTGTGTTAGTGATTAGCAGACTGTACGTCAGTCCCTATACCAATGAAGGACTGCTGCAGTATAGGGCAGCGGTCAGCAGTAGTGCACGGCAACCCTATGTATTGTGGACCGATAGCGGTCCTTACAGAACAGCAGACTGTAACGCACTCAGGCCTATGTACCGTAGCACCCTATACCAAGTTACCAGTCCTTATAAGAACTTTTGTGGACCAAGCAGGTTGTGTGTTAGTGATTAGCAGACTGTACGTCAGTCCCTATACCAATGAAGGACTGCTGCAGTATAGGGCAGCGGTCAGCAGTAGTGCACGGCAACCCTATGTATTGTGGACCGATAGCGGTCCTTACAGAACAGCAGACTGTAACGCACTCAGGCCTATGTACCGTAGCACCCTATACCAAGTTACCAGTCCTTATAAGAACTTTTGTGGACCAAGCAGGTTGTGTGTTAGTGATTAGCAGACTGTACGTCAGTCCCTATACCAATGAAGGACTGCTGCAGTATAGGGCAGCGGTCAGCAGTAGTGCACGGCAACCCTATGTATTGTGGACCGATAGCGGTCCTTACAGAACAGCAGACTGTACTGCACTCAGGCCTATGTACCGTAGCACCCTATACCAAGTTACCAGTCCTTATAAAAACTTTTGTGGACCAAGCAGGTTGTGTGTTAGTGTTTAGCAGACTGTGCGTCAGTCCCTATACCGCTGAAGGACTGCTGCAGTATAGGGCAGCGGTCAGCAGTAGTGCACGGCAACCCTATGTATTGTGGACCGATAGCGGTCCTTACAGAACAGCAGACTGTAACGCACTCAGGCCTATGTACCGTAGCACCCTATACCAAGTTACCAGTCCTTATAAGAACTTTTGTGGACCAAGCAGGTTGTGTGTTAGTGATTAGCAGACTGTACGTCAGTCCCTATACCAATGAAGGACTGCTGCAGTATAGGGCAGCGGTCAGCAGTAGTGCACGGCAACCCTATGTATTGTGGACCGATAGCGGTCCTTACAGAACAGCAGACTGTAACGCACTCAGGCCTATGTACCGTAGCACCCTATACCAAGTTACCAGTCCTTATAAGAACTTTTGTGGACCAAGCAGGTTGTGTGTTAGTGATTAGCAGACTGTACGTCAGTCCCTATACCAATGAAGGACTGCTGCAGTATAGGGCAGCGGTCAGCAGTAGTGCACGGCAACCCTATGTATTGTGGACCGATAGCGGTCCTTACAGAACAGCAGACTGTAACGCACTCAGGCCTATGTACCGTAGCACCCTATACCAAGTTACCAGTCCTTATAAGAACTTTTGTGGACCAAGCAGGTTGTGTGTTAGTGATTAGCAGACTGTACGTCAGTCCCTATACCAATGAAGGACTGCTGCAGTATAGGGCAGCGGTCAGCAGTAGTGCACGGCAACCCTATGTATTGTGGACCGATAGCGGTCCTTACAGAACAGCAGACTGTACCGCACCCAAGCCTATGTACCGTAGCACCCTAGACAGACCAAGTTACCAGTCCTGATAAAGAGCTTTGTGGAACAAGTGAGTTGTGAATGATTAGCAGACTGCAGCAGAAGGGCAGCAGTCAAGTATAATATTCTTTCTATATTTGGAAGAAAGAATATTATACGTGTACAAGCCTATTACCGTACCACTGATACCAGTCCTGAAAAGAACCTTTGTGGAACTAATAGTAACAGCAAGTCTTTAAAATTATCCTCACTGCCTGACACACTGCTTCCTGCCTGTCCCTATACAAATTGGCAAAAAAGAGTAGGCTGGAACGATTAGCTGGAACAGCTCTTTTGTGGACCTGATAGTAACAGCTAATGATGATGATGATGATGATGATGAAGAAAGACTAATCTGGCTGAGCTGTCCCTAAAATAGCAGCATACAGCGCTCTGTCCCTTTATCTAAACTGACAAAAGAAACTCAGGCTGCTGACCTAACACCTATACCAGTCCTGAAAAGAACTTTTGTGTACCAAATAGCTAGTGTTTTCTCTGTCCCTACTCCACACAGGATCCTTTCCCTACAGTGACAGAAGAAAGAATGTAAAATGGCCACCGGATCGGGTGTATTTATAGGTTAGGGGGAATGTCCAAGTGTCCATGAGCTGTCATGTCTCAATTGGTTGTCCTGTAACACATGATAAACGTGTCACGAAAGGTTAAAGTTCTTGTATACATTAAACACGTAAGTCCGCCGGGGCGAACGACGGAAAAAGGCGTTCGAACCCGCGGACGGCGAAAGTCGGAAATTCGCCGCGAAACGACCGCCGGGCGAACCGTTCGGCCATCACTAATTCCTTTATATTTGCTTTTGGAATTTACAAATGCAGCAATTTAGATTTCAGATGAAAGGTTTAGCGCTGAGAAACACTTTTTGATAGATGAAAAATGTATTTTATATACAACTATATAGATCAGACCAAAATGAGGAGGAATGAGGGACAGAGGGACATTCATTCAAATCAGGGACAGTCCCTCAAAATCAGGGACAGTTGGGAGCTATGGATTCCCCCTACTGCCTGGGCTTCCCCCTTTGTTGGCCCCCCACCTGCCCCGCAGTGCTGTTGGCTTCCCTTCTCTTCTTCCAGCTTCTATGGGGGGGTGATTTAGGATGCCGGGGAAGGGGCTAGTAAATATGTAATTTATCAGCCCCTTCCTTTTCTAAATGAACACAGTGAACATTCACCCACTGTGTTCATTCATAACTGAAGCCTAGTAAACTGTGTTTACTAGGCTTCAGATTGTGAATGAGCAGGAAGCCGCTCAGCACAGAGCCCTTCCCATTCATGCACTGTCCCATGTAGCTGAGGCTGCAGGGAAAGGAATGTGTGTTGGGGTGCACACCCTAATGCAACAGGCTGCGCACACCTAAGTCTGTAGTATGCTGACATCTAGTGGCAGTTTTTGGCCACTACAGCTTGTTTATTTTTGTGATTTTTGGTTTCTTCCTCCATCTACCCTCCTGTTAAAGTGTTACTAAATCCACAGCAGTAAAATCAGTCTGTATATGCAGTAAAGCATGCTTGTTATACTCACAGTGGAACCTAAGGAGTTAATCCTCCGCATTGTGTAAAAAGGCTGTTTGATCCTTTTTTCTCTGATCCACCCCTTCTTCCACAGTCCCCAATCCATTTCTTGATAAGACAGAGCCTTTGGAGTCATTGTGCACATGCTCAGTTTGGTGTGTATTGTTAGAGAGCATGTGATCAGCACAGGGGCAATCAGCACTGTCTGAACAGAGGGTCAGGGGTCCTGCAGCCTCATAGGACAGTCAGAGGAGAATGAAAACTCCTCCTACAAGCTTTAACCAGACAATGAAAGTCGTCACAAGACTGCTATATACTGCTGAAAGGTTTTATTTACTAAATAATTACATTTCCATGTTCTGTGTCCTATGGGAGACCAGATATAGTGAGTGCAGAGGCCTGGGTTTAGTAACACTTTAAAGCGGGAGTCCACCGGGACTCCGCGTTTTTTTTTTTTTTTAAAAGCCAGCAGCTACTAATACTGCAGCTGCTGACTTTTAAATAGTGACACTTACCTGTCCAGCGCGCCCGCGATGTCGGCACCCGAAGCCGATCGCTCGCTCGTCTGGCGGGTCCTGCCGCCGCCATCTTGGGTATGGGAATCAGGAAATGGAGCCTTTCGGGTTCATTTCCCGGTTCCCTACTGCGCATGCGCGAGCCGCGCGGCACAATCCGGACGGTCCCCGCTGCCTCTGGGAGCTGTGTGTTTCCCAGCAGGCAGCGGGGCACTTGCTGAAGGGGGCGGGCGCTTGCGGAAAGGGGCGTAACGTACGCCCCTTTCCGCAGAGAGCTAGCCCGGAAGTGGGTGCAGTTACCTGGATTATCCAGGTAACTGCACCCCCCTCCCCCTGAAAGGTGCCGATTGTGGCGCCGGAGGGGGGGGGGGATTCCGATGAGCGGAGGTCCATTTTAGGGTGGACCTCCGCTTTAAGTGCTAGTTAGTTGAGTCCTAGCTAGACCCTCCCTTCTTCCATGTTCCTTCAGTCAGTGTTAGTTAATGGCAGAAACAATGTTTAGAAAAGTCATATGTATTTATTTAAAAAATGTTAAAGTGTATATTAGGGCTCATGCACATAGGACGTTTTAAAAATGGCAGCACCATATCCGCATTTTTGCATTAGCGTTATTGCGCGTTTTCCTGCATTTTTTGCCGTTAGTGTTCTCTGGGCTTTTTATTTAATTGAAAAAACTCTATAATGTTAAAACGCCTAAAAAATTCAAACGCGGCTAAACGCTTTTAGACGCATTTTTGGGGCGTTTTTCATTTTTACTGCACCTGGAAGCACAAGGCTGTCATTTTTTTCTATTGCCCCTAACACCTCTGACAGTTTATGTGTGCATGGACTCATAGGCTAACATAGAGGGGCTTTTAGAGGCAGTTAAACAAAAAAAAAAACACGCCCTGAACAGCCGCTGTAAGATTGTCCTGTGTGGATGATCCCTAAACCCAGGAATAAAAATGTAAAGCTCTATGCACTGTAGACATGTCACTGGAGAAGTGATCGAGGGGGTGTACATCTCACCTAGGTTGCTACACAGTGTGAGATGGTAAATCCAGGATGGATCAGTTTCTCAGCAGCGATATGCTGCTGAGTTGTTATTTAATTTTGCCGGGCCTGGGTTTATATGGAATGGCAGGTAGGTTTGGTAGAGGGACCTGTCATTCCACATCCCCCGATCCAGTTCTGGGTTTGGGATCAGGTGAGCTTGGATCCTAATTAGCCTGGGAAGCTAAAGGCACTGCAGGGTCTGCAGGTGGTTGCTCTCAGCCAGGGAATGAACAATCTGTGTGTTGAAGGAAGCTGCAAGCACAGCCACTGCTGGAGCTAAAACTCACCCTGCGATATCCAGGCGAAAGACGCTGTGTTTGTAAGTGTCAGATAGGTGAGCAGAACCTGTTAGTAAGCGCCCAGCCGGGCTAGGACTTTTATTTTTGTTGTACTTAGAAAGCACGGTGTTGCTGTATATTTTGTTTGCTGGACTGTTTGTACCACGAATAAACGCCAAGATCTGCTTTATAAATTCCAAGTCTGCTGTGAACTGTGTCCAAACACACCCTACCCCGGGAAGATCCCTTACAATTGGTGGAGGTAGCGGGCAACGCGGTTGCTAGGGGCAACGGTGTGGACAGACTTGGCTACAGCTGCTGATGTCCTGGGTGAAAGCTGCAACTACACTCCAAGAACAGTCCAGCAACATGGAGGAGATGCTGAAGCAGTTTATGCAAGTGAGTTTGCAACAACAGCAGGCTCAGACAGAGGTCAATAGACGACATGAACAGTCCATGGCTGCACAACAACAACTTATCGAGCACCTGATAGCAAATCGAGAGGCGCCTGTGGTGATGGGAGCCGCTCCAGAGATTTTTTTTGGGAGAAGGACTGTGCAGAAAGCGCTGCAAAAGATGACTGCTGAGGACGATGTTGAAGCCTATCTAACAGTATTTGAGCGCGTGGCTGAGCGAGAGAAGTTACCAGCCGCTGAGTGGGCAGAGGTAATTGCGCCCTATTTAACAGGTGAACCTCAAAAGGCCTACTATGACCTCAGTGAGCAAGAGGTTAAGGACTATACTCGGCTAAAAGAGGAGATACTTGCCCGACTAGGAGTTACTACTGCAGTCCGTGCCCGGAGGGTACGCAACTGGAGCTACAGTCTGGACAAATCAGCGAGGTCCCAGATGTATGACCTAATCCATTTGGCAAGAAAGTGGTTGGAGCCAGACACTTCTACTCCTGCACAAATCCTAGAGAAGGTCGTGATGGATCGCTACCTCCGAGCACTTCCTACTGACCTGCAACGCTGGGTGGGACAAGGTGATCCTAAGAATGCCAACGAACTTGTCAACCTTGTGGAGAGGTTCCAGGCGACTGAGGACTACCTCCGTGATGTTCCTGCAGAATCTTCACCTCCCCGGAGCGCCAGATCTGTGCCGTCAGCTGGTAAGAGACTTCCATCTATTGGGGGAGTGTGGAGGGGTGCTGATGGAGGGAAAAGGGCTCAAGTGGTGTCTCAGGGACAAAAGACTGGTGATGGTCCCGGGTGGCTAAGGGGCTCTGAAAAGGACTCCTTGCCAAAGAGACCAGGCCCTATCCAGTGTTGGAAATGCCATGAGGCGGGACACGTGTCGGCCCATTGCCCTCTTACCTCTGAACCCATGGAATGTGACGCTAGCCGGCGTCAGTCGCTATTTGCGGAACCATCTTGTGCTGCAGTTCCTGGACTAGAGACTGAACCGCAAATCTGCGACATCACAATCAATGACTTTCCTGTTAAAGCGTTAATGGACTCAGGAAGCCTCGTAACCTTGGTGCATGCTAGCCTGGTGACTGGGGACTTAGAGTCTAAAAAGCATATGAGTGTTGTGTGTATACATGGTGATACAAAAGTGTACCCTATAGTGCTGGCTAAAGTCGGGACTGAACAAGGCACAGTACAATATGAAGTGGGTGTGGTTAAAAACCTCATGCATAATGTAATATTGGGGCGCGATTTTCCTTTATTCTGGGCTCTCTGGGAAAAAAGAAAAATCCCCAAAAGGAGTGAGGATACCTCTAAGGGGGTTGCCTTGTCCACTGTGAATGATAAAAGTGTACAGGATGAAAATGATTGTTTTCCTTTGCAGGTCCTGGCTGGGGAGGAGGAGGCTCCTCCCACTGAGCAAAATATACTAGACTTAGAGGTGTCTAGCGATAATTTTGGGGCTGCACAATTACAGGACCCCACTCTCAAAAATGCGAGAGAGCAGGTTGCTGTTATGAACGGGGTACCTCAGGAACCAGATGCTGAAAAAAGATTTCCACATTTTTCGGTGACTAATGATCTTTTCTATAGAGTCAATAAGGTTAAGGATGAGATTGTGGAACAGCTTCTGGTACCTAAGCCGTACCGGCGTCAGGTGCTTGACATGGCACATAACCATGTTCTTGGGGGACACTTGGGGACTGACAAAACGCGAGAGAGGGTTCTCCAGAGGTTTTTTTGGCCGGCCATATATGATGACATTAAAAAATACTGTGAGTCGTGCCCCACATGTCAGGTTAGTGCCCCAGTGTCACATTTTCGCAGTCCTTTGGTTTCGCTCCCTATTATAGAGGTGCCTTTTGAGCGTATTGCCATGGATTTAGTGGGTCCCATTGTAAAGTCAGCTAGAGGACACCAGTATATTTTGGTAGTCCTGGATTATGCGACCCGCTATCCTGAGGCTGTACCCTTAAGAAACACTGCATCTAAAACAATTGCACGTGAGTTGTTTTATATGTTCTCTAGGACTGGGATCCCCAAAGAAATCCTAACTGACCAAGGTACGCCATTTATGTCGAAAGTAATGAAGGAATTATGCAGACTATTTAAAATCTCACACATCCGTACCTCTGTATACCACCCCCAGACGGACGGATTGGTGGAGAGATTTAATAAAACTTTGAAACATATGTTGAAGAAAGTGGTGGCAAAAGATGGGCGTGACTGGGATCATTTATTACCCTACCTCATGTTTGCTATTAGGGAGGTGCCCCAAGCGTCCACAGGGTTCTCACCATTCGAGTTGGTCTATGGTCATCACCCTAGGGGTCTACTAGACATTGCAAAAGAGACATGGGAGAATGAGTCCACCCCATACAAGAGTGTTATTGAGCATGTAGCACAAATGCAGGACCGTATAGCCACTGTAATGCCCCTGGTAAGGGAACACCTCCAGAGGGCTCAAGAGGCCCAAAGTAGAATTTACAACCGGTCCGCAAGAATCAGGACATTCAACCCAGGCGATAGGGTCCTTATACTAGTCCCCACTGTTGAGAGTAAATTCTTGGCGAAGTGGCAAGGTCCCTATGAAATTGTTGAAAAGGTCAGTGAGGTGAACTACAAGGTGCACCAACCAGGTAGAAGGAAGCCTTTCCAAGTTTATCACATAAACTTGATCAAGCCCTGGAAAGACAGGGAATCCTTGGTGGCGACAAATACTGTTAATAATTTGTCACCACCAATCCCTCCAGTCAAGGTAGGTGATACTCTATCAGTGTCACAGAAACAGGAGGCTCAGAAATTTTTACAGAAAAACAAAAACAAGTTCTCTGACCTCCCAGGGCGTACACACCTCATCCATCATCACATTGAAACTGAGCCTAGAAGCAGAGTAAACCTTAAGCCCTATAGGATACCTGAGGCACGTAGGGAAGCCGTATCTGCCGAGGTAAAACGTATGCTTGCTCTGGGGGTAATTGAGGTGTCACAGAGTGAATGGTCCAGCCCAATTGTGCTAATCCCAAAGCCCAATGGAACTTGGAGGTTCTGTAACGATTTCAGAAAGTTGAATGAGATCTCCAAGTTCGATGCGTATCCTATGCCCAGGGTAGATGAGTTGATTGAGAAGTTGGGTAACGCCAGGTACATAACCACCCTCGATCTCACAAAGGGCTACTGGCAGATTCCACTTTCTGGTGAGGCTAAAGAGAAAACTGCATTCTCCACCCCTGATGGGCTATTCCAGTATGTAGTGATGCCATTCGGGTTACATGGAGCGCCTGCAACTTTCCAGAGGTTGATGGACTTGATTCTGCGACCACATCGTGATTACTCAGCTGCCTACCTCGATGATGTGGTCATTTTTAGCCCTGATTGGGAAAGTCACCTCTGTAAGGTACAGGCCGTGTTGGATGCCATAAGTGATGCGGGGTTGACCATAAATGCCGAGAAGTGTGCTCTAGCCCTAGAAGAGGCCAAATATCTAGGCTACATTATTGGGAGAGGGTTGATTAAGCCACAGCTAAATAAAATTGAGGCAATACAGAATTGGCCTAGACCCCTGACAAAGAAACAGGTTAGAGCTTTCCTGGGTATTACGGGGTATTACCGTAGATTTGTGCCGAACTTTGCCTCAGTTGCTGCTCCACTAACTGACTTGACAAAGGGCGGAAAGACAGCAATGGTCACGTGGACCCCAGAGGCCGAGAAGGCTTTCCAAAGCCTTAAGTCTGCCTTGTGCCAACCACCTGTCTTAGTTACCCCCGATTTCAGGCGAGAATTTCTGGTCCAGACAGATGCCTCTAACACAGGCTTAGGTGCAGTACTCTCACAAGTAGTGAATGGTGAGGAGCATCCAGTGACGTACTTGAGTAGAAAACTAACCCCGGCCGAGAAAAATTATGCCATTGTGGAGCGAGAATGTTTGGCAGTAAAGTGGGCCCTAGAATCGTTAAAGTATTACTTGCTAGGCAGGAAATTCAAGTTGGTGACAGACCATGCCCCCCTAACATGGATGAAGTTAAACAAGGAGAGAAATGCAAGAGTGACTAGATGGTTTCTCTCCCTACAAAACTTTAATTTCACTGTGGAACACAGGCCAGGGAAATTACAGGCAAATGCTGACGCATTGTCAAGGGTAAGTTGTCTGTGGGGACAAAAGGCTCAGCCCTCCGGTCTGAAAAAGAGGGGGGGGATATGTAGACATGTCACTGGAGAAGTGATCGAGGGGGTGTACATCTCACCTAGGTTGAAAAAGTGTTTGCCCCCTTCCTCATTTCCTGTTCCTTTGCATGTTTGTCACACTTAAGTGTTTCGGAACATCAAACCAATTTAAACAATAGTCAAGGACAACACAAGTAAACACAAAATGCAATTTGTAAATGAAGGTGTTTATTATTAAAGGTGAAAAAAAATCCAAACCATCATGGCCCTGTGTGAAAAAGTGATTGCCCCCCTTGTTAAAACATACTGTAACTGTGGTTGTCCACACCTGAGTTCAATTTCTCTAGCCACACTCAGGCCTGATTATTGCCACACCTGTTCACAATCAAGGCATCACTTAAATAGGAGCTGCTTGACACAGTAAGGTCCACCAGAAGATCCTTAAAAGCTACACATCATGCCGAGACCCAAAGAAATTCAGGAACAATTGAGAAAGAAAGTAATTGAGATCTATCAGTCTGGAAAGGGTTATAAAGCCATTTCCAAAGCTTTGGGAATCCAGCGAACCACAGTGAGAGCCATTATCCACAAATGGCGAAGACATGGAACAGTGGTGAACCTTCCCAGGAGTGGCCGGCCGCCCAAAATTACCCCAAGAGCGCAGTGACGACTCATCCAAGAGGTCACAAAAGACCCCACAACAACGTCCAAGGAACTGCAGGCCTCATTTGCCTCAGTTAAGGTCAGCGTTCATGCCTCCACCATCAGGAAAAGACTGGGCAAAAGTGGCCTGCATGGCAGAGTTCCAAGGAGAAAACCACTGCTGAGCAAAAAGAACATCAAAGCTCGTCTCAATTTCTCCACAACACATCTTGATGATCCCCAAGACTTTTGGGACAACATTCTGTGGACCGATGAGACAAAAGTGGAACTCTTTGGAAGGTGTGTGTCCAAGTATATCTGGCGTAGAAGGAACACTGCATTTCATAAAAAGAACATTATACCAACAGTAAAATATGGTGGTGGTAGTGTGATGGTCTGGGGCTGTTTTGCTGCTTCAGGACCTGGAAGACTTGCCGTGATAAAAGGAACTATGAATTCTGCTGTCTACCAAGAGATCCTGAAGGAGAATGTCCGACCATCTGTTCGTGTACTCAAGCTGAAACGAACTTGGGTTCTGCAGCAGGACAATGATCCTAAACACACCAGCAAGTCCACCACCGAATGGCTGAAGAAAAACAAAATGAAGACTTTGGAGTGGCCTAGCCAAAGTCCTGACCTGAATCCTATTGAGATGTTGTGGTATGACCTTAAAAAGGCCGTTCATGCTCGAAAACCCTCTAATGTAACTGAATTAGGACAATTCTGCAAAGACGAGTGGGCCAAAATTCCTCCAGGACGCTGTAAAAGCCTCATTGCATGTTATTGCAAACGCTTGGTTGCAGTTGTTGCTGCTAAGGGTGGCCCAACCAGTTATTAGGTTTAGGGGGCAATCACTTTTTCACACAGGGCCATGATGGTTTGGATTTTTTTTCACCTTTAATAATAAACACCTTCATTTACAAATTGCATTTTGTGTTTACTTGTGTTGTCCTTGAATATTGTTTAAATTGGTTTGATGTTCCGAAACACTTAAGTGTGACAAACATGCAAAGGAACAGGAAATGAGGAAGGGGGCAAACACTTTTTCACACCACTGTATGTGTCCATACACACTACTTTTGGCTATTAGCATTTTTTGAGCTTCAGCGTCTAGGAGCAGAAAAAAAAAGTTTCTTGGAGTGTTTTTCCAGCAGAAACGCTGCTAAATTATATTAACGGCGTAGTTGAGCTTTTTTTTTTTTTCCTTCTACTACAGAAATGCCAATAAATTACTAACACTCCTAAACCACTTCTACAAAAAGCTATTATCAGTGTTTTTCTATCCAGTGATTTTTCCAGCATTTTTTTTACTTAAAAAAAAAAGAAGAAAAACTACTAGTGTGCATGGAACCTTAATGTAGATGTGGTGGCTTTATTAGCTTTCTTTCCTTAGACTTTTTCCTTTATTTTCACCTGGTGATCCTGCGATGCTCAGTCCTCATAAAGTGACTGTACTTTGGGCAGATGGCAAAGTCCATTAGGCAATTCTTTCAAGGCAAGAGTCCATTTCGGCAATAAATTCACAAGAGGCAACATAAGTTTTCTTAGATTCCATAAGTTGGAATTAACCCGCACAGGCAATACAGTCCATCACTGGCATTTGTACGTCCATGTGGGTCTCAAGGCTCCAGATCCTATTGGGAACCCTGACTAGGCTCCCATCACCCCCCGAAGAGCGGGTGATCACTCCGGTAGAGTAACAGCTACATTTTGGCAGTATTTTCCCTGGAAGATCACTAGGGCATTATATATTTTTTGACCTATAGGGGGCTGAGTTGATTACCTTGAGGACGTGAACACAGACAGGAAAAACCCATTAACCATTTTGGAGGCACCTGCCTCCATCTCTGTTTTATAAAAGCAGTCTAATCAGAGCTAGTGAGCCTTACAAATTGTACTCATCATGGAACGCTAATGACAGAAGACCCCAAGCCTAAAACCCACACTTCCATCCTGATCTGCTAATCATTAGCTGTGATAATCAATGGAAGCTTACGGGGTTGGTTGTCTTCCTAACCCAAAAACAATGCAGGAGGAAAAAGGAAATATAAGTAGCTGCATCATGTGGAGGATACATGTACTTGGCTAGTTGGCACCTCTTCCTTAAAGTTTGGACTGTGGACCTAGACCCTCCTATTACAATTGATCACTGTTGGTCTGTTTTTGCATGAAAATAGTACAGAACCTTCCTGGTTTCTGCTAAACATTGGCTGTCGGCAAAGTGTTAGCCCTTGTACACATGGTCGGACATTCCGACGGAAAATGTCTGATCGGACCATGTTGTTGGATAATCTGACCATGTGTGGGCTCCATCGGACTGTTTCCGTCGGAATATCCGACTGACAAGGTTTTAGAGCTGGGCTATAAAATTTTCCGACAACATGATCCGATCAGACTTTGTCCGATCGTTTGTAGAGAATTCCGATCGGACAAAGTACCACGCATGCTCAGATCAAATTCCTAGACCCAAGCTATTGGCTACTAGCCTGAACCTGGTCCTTTCGTAATGAAATAATGTCATCACGTTACGAAGGATCGGATTTTCCGACAACTTTGTCCGACCTTGTGTATGCAACACCAGTTTCGGACAAAATCCGTCGGACAAAATCTGACGGATTTTGTTGTCAGAATGTCCGACCGTGTGTACAAGGGCTTAGACCTTCTCATGTTACATTTAATGCCTCATACACACGACCTGAAAAGGTCAGACGGTCTTCCCGATGAAGTTCCGACCGATCGGACTTGCCGATCAAAGTCAGTTCGTTTTGAACGTGATGACGTACAACGGGACTAGGAAAGGAAGTTCAATAGCCAGTAGCCAATAGCTGCCCTTGCGTCGTATTTGGTCCGTCGGACCAGCACACAGACGAACGCTTTTACCAATAGAAATTGATTCCATCGGACAGATTTGAAACATGTTCTATTCTAGGTCTGTCTGAATTTTTGAAGAAGAAAGTCTAATGAAGCCCACACATGATTGTAATATCCGGCTGAATGATTCTGTAGGACCTTTTCTGCCAGAAAGTCCGGTCGTGTGTACGCGGCATAAGAGGATGTTTGGTATATCAGAGCAGAAAAGTTAGCAAACCTTTAGAAAACAACAAATGCCACTGTGTGTAATAAATCTTATATCTTCTTATAAATTCTAGTAGTATTAGAATGTGGTAGTTTTAGCTCTTTACTATTGGAAAAAAACATGGCACAAGCCGATATCTTCTGTCCGCCAATAAAATCTCTGTGTTCTTTCAGTACAAAAGGGAACGGCTGTAACTCCAACTTTTCTCCAAACCATAACCGGTATTGGAACAACTCTACCTACTCACACTGCCAAAGTGGATGTGCTTACATATAAGCCTACATCACCTGAAACTAAAGCAACTACAGCAATAAAATATGAAACCACTAATACACCCTCTACCACACCGCATACAACTATACCAGCGACCGCCACCGCCCCAGCAATCAAAACATCTACTATAGGTAAGTAGTAAGATGTCCCTCTCCAGTTATAAACAGTATTTGTATGGCTGTAAATTTGCGTAAAAAATAACTTTCGGCTATTTCACCAATAAAGTATGGTCCCTGGCCACAGACATTCAGCTTAATATTCTCCATGGCTGTAGAAGTGTGCATATGCAAGCTCCTAACTGATGCTAGCCCCTATGACAGTGATGGCAAATCTTTGCACCCCAGATGTTTTGGAACTACATTTCCCATGATGCTCTTGCACTCTGCAGTGTAGTTAAGGCTGCTTTCACACTGGGGCGGTATTCAGGCGTTACAGCGCTAAAAATAGCGCCTGTGTAGCGCCTGAAAAAAACCGGCCCCTTTCACTCCAGTGTGAAAGCCGGAGGGCTTTCACACTGAAGCGGTGCGCTGGCAGGACAGTGAAAAAAGTCCTGCTAGCCGCATCTTTGGAGCGGTGAAGGAGCGGTGTATTCACCGCTCCTAAACCGCTCCTACCCATTGAAATCAATGGGACAGCGCGGCAATACCGCCGGCAAAGCGCCGCTGCAGCGGCGCTTTGCGGGCGGTTTTAACCCTTTTTCGGCCGCTAGCGGGGGTTAAAACCACCCCGCTAGTGCCCGCAGACCGCCGATAAAACGACGGTAAAGCGCCGCTAAAAATAGCGCCGCTTTACCGCCGACGCCCGCACCGCCCCAGTGTGAAAGGGGCCTAAGCATCATGAGAAATGTAGTTCCAAAACATCTGGGGTGCCAAGCTACGCCAGCACTGCCCTATGGAATTGAGAATGAAGGGTTGCTCTATATCAGTGACCTCTTTTTATTGTACATGTCACAACAAACTATCCCACATTTAGTGAGGAAACTAGCAGAGATCAATCCTTCCGTGGTATTGGCGCGTTTACTTTAAAATACAACGTAATTAAAAACTGTAGTATGAGATATGCAATACCTTTGATACATATAAATACACAATATATAGGTAAAAAGTATTGGGACGCCTGCATTTACATGCACATGAACTTTAACCTCCCTGGCGTTATAATTTTGTCAGATTTTTGATGCTCAAAGCGGTACAATGTTTTGCATGGAAATTTGGCATTTTATATTGTAGGCCTGTAATTCTTAGGAATGGCATACTTAAATCTGTCCAAACAAGAGTCTAGTAGATATCCCGGATATGATAAAGTTTGAAACACTAAATCATAAATTATAATATAATAAATAACTATAAATAATCATAACAAATAATAATAATAATACAAATTATTCAATAATGTAATCAAATCAAAAACACAGAAATTTGCTGAGTTGCAGAATTGTCATTGTCATAACTTTCAGTGTTTGATGACGAATTTCCCCACAAATCACTAATTTATTATCACTGTTTTCTAGCTGGTCTAAAACTGCTTTTGATGTAAAGGGATGCTTTTTGGTTGCTATGGACAATCTCAAGTTTCCAGGCAGAAAGAACGGTATATATCATATAAAACTGCATGCAGGGCACCAGACAAACCACTAGGGGACAAAAGGGATGTGAAATAATTTCATACAGTTATGTAATCTGTAAGATTACAGTGCACTGTATGTAGTGTGTGTTTTAAACTTTTTGAATTTGGCGCCATTCTCCGTCCCTGTGCGTCACCTCGCTCGCAGGGAACGGAGCTCGGCACTGTGACAGATCAAGCGGAGACACAGCTTGTACACACAGCGGGGAGAAATCGCAGGATCCTGGGGACAAGGTAAGTAATTTTACCTGGATCCTGTGATGTGATCTCCAGTGTGGCTTGGGGGTTACCACTTTTGGTACTGAAAATTCCCCCCCCCAAGCCACACTCGGGAATACCGCTAAGGAGGTTAATGGCATCCCAGTCTGTAAGGTTCAATATTGAGTTGGCCCACCCTTTGCAGCTATAACAGCTTCAACTCTTCTGGGAAGGCCGTCCACAAGGTTTAGGAGTGTGTCTATAGGAATGTTTGACCATTCTTCCAGAAGAGCATTTGTGAGGTCAGGCACTCATGTGGACCAGAAGGCCTGGCTCGCAGTCTCTGCACTAATTCCTCCCAAAGGTGTTTTATCGGGTTGAGGTCAGGATTATGGTTTGGGGCTATTTTTCAGGGGTTGGGCCTGGTCCCTTAGTTCCAGTGAAGGGAATTCTTAAGGTGTCAGCATACCAAGACATTTTGGACAATTTCATGCTTCCAATTTGTGGGAACAGTTTTGGGATGGCCCCTTCCTGTACCAACATGACTGCACACCAGTGCACAAACAAGGTCCATAAAGACGTGGATGAGCGAGTTTGGAGTGGAGGAACTTGATGGCCTGCACAGAGTTCTGACCTCAACTCGATAGAACACCTTTGGGATACAATGCGTGGCATAATACTGAACTGGTAAAAAAGTGGTCCAAATTACTATTTACCAGTTCACTTTTGAATTCCAGAATATACAGTAGCCCCTCCAAAAGAGACCCCGGCTCCATGCCCACCAAGTGACCGCTGGTCTTCTAGTAGAATCTAGTTGGAATTCTACTTTTAACACTCCAGAAGGTTATGGGGCAAGAATTCATACCCCATTGCCATCATAGGCATAATAAGAAACTAGAATTCCTACAGTGCCTTGCAAAAGTATTCAACCCCCTTAGCATTTTTCATGTTTTGTTGCCTCACAACCTGGAATGAACATGGATTGTTTGAGGATTTGCATCATTTAATTTACAGAACATGCCCGCGACTTTGAAGATTTTTTTTTTTTATTGTGAAGCAAACAAATAGGACAAAATAACAGAAAAAGTCAATGTGCATAACTATTCACCCCACTAAAGTCAATACTTTGTAGACCCACCTTTTTTGCGGCTATCAAATCTCATGGATAAGTCTTTATGAGCTTGCCACACCTTACTACTGGGATTTTTGCCCATTCCTCCTTGCAAAACTGCTCCAGCTCCTTGGATGGTTTGCGCTCATGAACAGCAATCTTTAAGTCTGACCACAGATTTTCTATTGGATTGAGGTCTGGGCTTTGACTAGGCCATTCCAACACATTTACATGTTTCCCCTTAAACCTTTAGCAGTGTGTTCAGGGGCATTGTCCTACTGGAAGGCCAAAAAGATCAATTTTTGTCTCATCAGATCAGAGCACCTTCCTCCATACATTTTGGGAGTCTCCCACAGGCTTTTTTGCAAACTCAAAATGTGTCATTTTGTTTTTGATGAAAGTAATGGCTTTCTTCTTGCCACTCTGCCATAAAGCCCAGCTCTATGGAGCGTACGGCTTATTGTCGTCCTATGTACAGATACTCCAGTCTCTGCTGTGGAACTCTGCAGCTCCTCCAGGGTTACCTTAGGTCTCTATGCTGCCTGTCTGATTAATACCCTCATGGCCTGGTCTGTGAGTTTTGGTGTGTGGCCGTCTCTTGGCAGGTTTGCTGTTGTGCCATTTTCTTTCCGTTTGGTTATAATAGATTTGATGGTGCTCCTAGGGATCATCAAAGATTTGGATATTTTTTCATAACCTAACCCTGACTTGTACTTCTCAACAACATTGTCCCTTACTTGTTTGGAGAGTTCCTTGATCTTCATGGCAGTGTTCGGTTAGTGGGGCCTCTTGCTTAGGTTTTGCAGCCTCTGGGGCCTTTCAAAAAGGTGTGTGTATGTAATAACAGATCATGTGACTTGATGGACATAATTTCACTAACTATGTGACTTCTGAAGGTAATTGGTTGCACCAGAGCTTTTTATGGGCTTCATAACAAAGGGGGTGAATACATACGCACATGCCAATTATCAATTTTTATTTCAGAAAAATAGTTTTATGTATATATATTTTTCTAATTTTACTTCACCAACTTAGACTATTGTGTTCTTGATCCATCATATATAACTCAGATTAAAAAAGCATTGAACTAAAGGTGGTAATGTAACAAAATAGGTAAAAAGCCAAGGGGGGCGTGAATACTTTTGCAAGGCACTGTAGTTCTTTGAATAGCACCTAATGAGGAAATAGTCAACGTTCTTAGCAGAAGATGGTCCTGCATGTTTGTGTAACATTTCAATTGAAATGTAGTACTTTTTTTTCCTGGAAATGAGAACTAATTGAGCTTTCTGCCCTACAATAAAATCTTGGTATCCTTTGAATACAAACGGGAAAGGCTGTAATTTCATCTTTTCCCCAGACCACAACAGTTATTGGAACAGCCGTGCCTGCTAACACTGCCATATTGCAATTGCAGATATATCTACGTCACCTGAGACCAAACATAGCACAGGTATCTCTGAAACCACTACTTCACCTTCTACCACGTCAACCACTACAGTACCAACTACCACTACCACCACCACCATCACGTCAATCAAAACATCTAGTATAGGTAAGTAGTAAGCTGCTTCTCTCCAGTTACACATTTGTATAGTTGTAAAGGTGCATAAAAAAAAAAAATCAGCAATTTCACCAATCAGGTCCCTGCTCACAGACCTGCAGCCTAGGATTCCACATCTCCCAACTTTCTGAGATGGGAATGAGGGACACCTATTAACAAAAGTATGTAGGCATAGGACACAACCCCCTGCCACAACCCCCGTTAAAGGAAAATTGTACAAAAAAAAATTATTGGTTAAACCTACAAGTGTTTTTTTTTTTTTTTTACCACTACTACGCCTTTATTTCGGCTTTTGGAATTTCAAAAATGAAGCCATTTATAAATTGGATGGAAGGTTTAGCACTGGGAAACACTTTTTGATAGATAAGTAGCATTTTATATATAACTATATAGCCAAAACAAGGGACGAATGAGGAGGAAAGATGGACAGAGGGGCTTTGTTCCAAATCAGGGACAGTCCCTCAAAGTCAGGGACAGTCCCTCAAAATCAGGGACAGTTGAGAGGTATGGTATTCTCCATGGCTGTAGAGGGGTGAATATGGACGTTCCTCGCTGATGCAAGCCCATATAGCATCCAGAACGAAGGGTTACTCTTTTTCAGTGCACCCTCTTTTACATTACCTGTCTGAAATTGAAGGATACACTGTTCTTCCACAACAAAGCACCCCAGAAGTAGAGAGTACTAGTAGAGGAAGTGAAAATTAGGGTTGCCACCTTTACTTCAAGTGAAACCCGGACACTTTAGCGGGCCTGGGACACCTTTGGGTGCCCCAAGGAGAATAGAAAAGCTGTGAGCATAGCGTGCTGCAGAAAACAGTGGGTGTGGCCAAATTGCTCTTGCAGACATCATCGTCCTGCCCCCCCAATGGTGATGGATCTGCCCCCAGACAGCCGCCCGCAGCTCCCGGACGGCAACAGATTTGTGTGTGACTACCTTGGTTACTTGGGGAGCCTCAGCCTGGTCTGAATAATGTGTCCGGGTTCCAGTCCACCTGAAACCCGAACACATGATTCAAAACCTGGACTGTCCGGGTGAATCCCAGACAGGTGGCAACCCTACTGGGAATTCAGCCCGCGTCTTCTTCTGGATTGCTACTAATGTCACAGCTTTGCCCAGCTGAATGTATCATGCAAAACCTCAGTCATAGATCTAAGCAGCTCATTAAAAGGCCAGGAGGTTTTTTTAAAGAAACATCAATTGCAGAACCAACAATAGAGTATAATCACATGGACACGTTTCACACTAAAGTGCTTAATCAAAGGGCTCAAAAGACTTGGTGTGAAAGGTATCAAGATGATTGTGCACCATTGTTGTTACTGTGATACTTATTTTTAGTTCTATTCCCGATCTGCGCTGCCCCCTGCAGCAACAGATCAGTTAAATAGCTATCTATTGCTGACTGATCAGCAATAGATCACTAAAAGAAGTGATCTGTTGCTGCCAAGGTGCATGGGGTGGCTGAATCACATTTCTCCCAAATTTGAACCTTACGGCCCATCACAAAGAATAGTGTAAAAAAAATAATGCAATATGTTTACAACAAAACAATATTTAGAACAAAGAAAAAAAGATCCACTCACTACATTGATCCTTGGGTCCAAAGACTTGGGTGGATGCTTTGCAGTAGTGTAAAGTTTTACTAAACCTACAACAGTAAAATCAGTCTATATGTGCAGTAAAGCATGCTTGTTATACTCACTGTGGAACCTAAGGTGTTAATCCTGTGCATTGTGTAAAAAGCCTGTTTGATCCCATCTTTTCTGATCCTCCCCTTCTTCCACAGTCCCCAATCCATCTCCTAATAGAACCTTGGGTGGAACTCTGCAAATGCTCAGTTTGGTGTGTATTGCTAGAGGTTTTTTTTTTTTTTCCTGTGAGAGTGTATGTGATCAGCAAAGGGCCAATCACCACTGTCCAGACAGCGGGTCAGGGGTCCTGCAGCCTCATAGGAAGTTAGAGTTGAATGAAAACTCCTACAAGCTTTAACCAGGAACTGATAGAAGTCACAAGACTGCTATATACTGCTGATGGGAAAAGGAATTTAGCAGTTTATATTTACTAAAATAATTACATGCCCATGTTCTGTGTACTGTGGGAGACCAGATAGGCAGGCTCCTTGGTTTTAGTAACACTTTAAATGCTTACATGGGTGATAATTTGTGTTCAAGCAAACCCAAATTATCTTAAAGTGTTACTAAACCCACAACAGTAAAATCAGTCTGTATATGCAATAAAGCATGATTATTATAGCGTGGAACCTAAGGGGTTAATCCTCTGCATTGTGTAAAAATACCATTTTATCCTGTCTTCTCTGATCCTCCCCTTCTTCCACTGACTCCAAAACATGTCTGGATAAGACAGAGTTACTGGAGTCAGGCTGCACATGCACAGTTTGGTGTGTATTGTTAAGGCCCATACACACAATCGGACTTTTTGACAACAAACATACAAATTAGCTGTTTTAAGGCAACATCCAACCATGTGTACGCTCCATCGGACAAACTTTTTCGTTTTTCGTCAGACTTTTGTTGGATGTGCGAACGGACAAACTTTTAGACAACATAAGTCCGATGGAGCAAAGTCTGATCGTGTGTACACAAAACCATAGACTTTTGTACAAAGTACAAAACAAGCATGGTCAGAACCAATGCAAAAGATCAGACAGCAATACAGAAGTTGACCAAAGGTGGCGGTAAAGAGCTGAAAAAAACACGTGATTTGGTGAAAGTTGGCTAAAAAAGTCCTACCGTGTGTATGCAATACAAGTTCACGGCCGGCGCCCTTTGTACAAAAATCCAAGGGAAAGTTTGTACAAAGTCCGATCGTGTGTATGAGGCTTTAGACCACATTGACTGTAAAGCCCCATGCACAGATTTTCTGCTGATTTTTTCCTTCAGATTTACCAAAACCATGTAATATGAGGTCAAACCTTAGGAGTTTCAATGTGTATGCAATCAGGCAGGCCCTTGCACTACATGGTTTTGGTAAATCTGAAGACAAAAATCAGCAGAAAATCTGATAGTGTTTATGGGGCATAATTCTTGTTTGGTAAGCAAGTTGAAGATGACAAAACATATGTTCATGATGTTAAAAGTTTTTATTGTTCATAGTGTCTTCTTTATCTCCAGGACCCTGTGAACACATTCCAAGTTATTTAACCACTTCAGATCCGCGCTATTGCCAAATGACGGCATTAGCGCGGACCTACATTTCCAGGACTACGTCTATTGACGTCGTCCTGGTTACGAGCGGCCTGCGCGCCCCCTGAGGGGCGCGCGCGGCGCGCTCTGTGATCGGCGAGTCCGTGAGACTCGCCTGATCACCGATCCGTGTAAGGGGTCGATCCCGACCCCTTATCACGTGATCAGCTGTCAGCCAATGACAGCTGATCATGTGATAGAACGGAGCCGGTAATCGGCTATTATTCCTCCTCGCGCTGACAGCGCGAGGAGAGAAAAAAAAAGCCGATCACCGGCGGCCATCAATACAAGCCGATCACCGATCACGGCCATCAATACAAGGGACCACCTGCCACCTGCCTGTGCCCACCTGCCTCCCGCAGTGCCATCCTGAAGTAAAATAAAAGAAAAAGTAAGTGCCCCCCGTCAGTGCCCCCTGTCAGTGCCCATAGTGCCCACAGTGCCACCCACAGTGCCACCCACAGTGCCACCCCACAGTGCCACCCACAGTGCCACCCAATCTGCCTCAAAGGTGCTGCACCCCAGTGCCGCCCATCAGTGCCCAGCAGTGCCGCCCATCAGTGCCCAGCAGTGCCGCCCATCAGTGCCCAGCAGTGCCACCTATCAGAGCCACCTATCAGTGCCACCTATCAGTGCCCATCAGTCCCATCTATCTGTGGTACCTATCAGTGCCCATCCGTGCCACCCATCCGTGCCACTTATCCGTGCCACCCATCCGTGCCATCTTATCTGTGCCCATCTTTGCCCATCAGTGCCGCCTTATCTGTGCCCATCGGTGCCGCCTTATCTGTGCCTATTAGTGCCGCCTTAACTATGCCTATCAGTGCCCACCAGTGCAGCCCATCAGTGCCCACCAATGCAGCCCATCAGTGCCCACCAATGCAGCCCATCAGTGCCCACCAATGCAGCCTATCAGTGCCGCCTAATCAGCGCACTTCAATGAAGGAGAAAAATGACCCGTTTGCAAAATTTTATAACAAACTATTAAAACATGATTTTTTTTTTTTTTTTTTTGCATCTTTTTTTGTTTGTTTAGCAAAAAATAAAACTCCGAGCTGTAACTAAATACCACCAAAAGAAAGCTCTATTTGTGGGAAAAAAATGATAAAAATTTCATTTGGGTACAGTGTTGTATGCCCGCGCAATTGTCACTCAAAGTGCATCAGCGCTGAAAGCTGAAAATTGGTCTGGGACTGAGGGGGGTTTAAGTGCCCAGTAAGCAAGTGGTTAAAGAAATTCTACACTCCAGTATTGAGTTCAGGTGTTCTGAGCTGCGTGTCTCATTGTAATCCAATGTCTCCTAATTATTTCTACTGTAACTGGGGCACCTGTGATATTCTGCCTTCAATTGGTCCCCGATGCTTGTAAGTATTAAAGTGGTGTTTCCACCAAAAAAAAAAAAGAAATAGCTTAAAATTCATTAAAAAAAATAAAAATAATTGGAAAAAAATGTTTTTTTACTAACCTCTAAATGCCTGTTGCTAGGGGGTCCCTCGTAGTCTACCTCCTTCAGTGCCCGGGCACTGATATCACTTCCCCTTGGCACCGCACAGTCATCTGGGACCTGTCACATGTCCCAGATGACTGTGCAGAATATCACGGTGCACGGCGCCGCTCGCGCATGCGCAGTGGGTGCCCGGCTGTGACGCCACAGCCGGGTGCCCACAGTAAGAATGCCGGCTCTGCGAGCGGAGCAGGGAACGAGCGGGTGCTTCGTTCCCCCGCATCGCTGGACCCTGGGACAGGTAAGTGTCCAATTATTAGAAGTCAGCAGCTGCAGTATTTGTAGCTGCTGACTTAAAAAAAAAAATTTAGGGGGCACCCCACTTTAAGTAACTACCCACCTCACTTAAAAAAATGACACTAGAAAATTCTTAAAGGTTACACTATAGGGTCACTTACCAAAAACTACCAGGCATGTTAAAGAGAAGGCCCTATACTTGCCTTTCCAGTTGCCCATTTCTTGAAACTCTATCCCTTTACTGCTATCTGGTTGCTACAAACATTCCACACTTCCAGGTGTGTGAAAATCTACTCCTCCCTCTACATATAATGGTTTCTCCCAGTGGCACATACATCACCATATGACTTATGAGTTGCCATGAAGAAGCATAATGCCACGTACACACGACCGGACTTTTTGACGGACTTGGTCCGCCAAACTGGAATCCGTCGGACAATTCGATTGTGTGTGGGCTCCAGCTGACTTTTTCTTCCCAAATATCTGGCGGACCTAGAAATAAAATTTGCTTCAAATCTTTGCGAGGGACTCGAGTTCGGTCGAAAAATCCGGTCATCTGTGTGCTAGTCCGACGGACTAAAGCCAACGCTAGGGCAGCTATTGGCTACTGGCTATGAACTTCCTTATTCTACACCATCACGTTACGATCCGTCTGACTTTTTGAGTGATCATGTGTGGCCAAGTCCGCTCGTTTGAAAGTCCAGCTCCTTTCCCCCAGGGCATCACTATCCTGTTGATTTCCCCCTTGCTACCAGATCCTTGTGCTTCCTGTATCCTGATCCATCCTGCACCCCTCTGCCTTGCTCATGGTACCTGCTCTTGTAGCTAGTAGTGATTCCCTTCCTTTGCATCCCTGTTACCCATGTCCCTTATATTGTAGACATTTGCATTTCATCAGTAGTGAGGTTCATTTATTATTTTTGTCTTTGGGGTTTGTTCTTGTTTGCTGGAGTTGTTTATGTTTTCACTGTTTGCTGTGCATGCTTGTTTTGTGTGTTTTTACTGTAAAAAAAAACTCACTTTAAGGATATCCACATTGTCTGGTCTCAGTTTTCATGTGTAGCTACATAGATCTGGTTTCTTTAGCCGCTGATTCTTTTTTTTCTTTTTATCAATAAAAGTTTATTGAAACAATTGACATCACAATACAATATAAAGAAAAAATATCCATGGACATAAGCCCATAAGGCACAAAATAACATATTGTTCTGTCATAAAATCCGCTACAGAGTACCTCATAGTTCGGTAACGTGAGTTGGCAAGGAAAAGAAAACGCAAATAAGGAAAAGGCCTCTGTAGGTGCGGAGCCTAAAGAAAAGATTGCCAATAACCCCCTTTAACCAGTGCACCTTGATACATTCGATTGTTGGGGGTGAATTTTTAAGTGTCTGTAAAGATAAAGGAAGGGGGCGAGGGATAAGGAAGTAGCCGCTGATTCTTGACAAAGGATGTTGGAAGGCAACATGGTTTAATATCATATTTCTGGAGTTTCACTTCCTGGTTGAGACAGACAGGTGGCCTTTGGAATGTAACAAGTTGCACATCAAAGCTTTGTAGCATATCAGAATATTCAGAGATCAGGCCTCCATTAAGGCTTTTGTCAGGAAGTGAAACTCCAGAAATATGACATTAAACCATGTTGCCTTCCCACACATGACATTGTTCAAAACAGTATACCAAAGCATATGTAGCCTACCAACACAATCCACCATATAGCATGGCATCTCTCCCTAAAAGGTCCTACACACACTGACAATATGGCTGCTGTGTGCCCATTCTTTTACAGATAGTGACTGGGTTATTCATTCCTTCAACTTATTGACTCACGTAACTTTGACCCAGGAGGCAAAATCTGAGCAGTGCATTATGGGTTGTTCCTAATTTTTTGCGTGAAGAGCAAACTTATCAGACAGTAATTGGCAATTTGGCCCAAATAGCAAACACAAAGGAATCTACTTTGAATACAGAAATGTGCACAATCGAATCTCATCCCCTAAACATAACCCCTAAACTAATCCCTAACACTCTGTGGTCTATTTATAAAAAAAAAAATATATATATATATATATATATATATATATATATATATATATATATATATATATATATATTTATATTTACATTTATTGGGGAATTGCAGATCCTGATAAGCCTCCCATCCACAGATCCCCACAACCACCGAACCACAATATGGGGAAGAAGCTCTTGTCCTCATCAACATGGGGACAAGGTACTAGGCTAGGGGGTCCTCTCTGGCGAGGTGTCTCCCCTCCCATGTTGAGGGTATGTGCCCTGGTTATGGTTTGAGGGGAATGGGGAAGCATGCTCACCCCCCCTGCACCCCCCCCCCCCCTTGCTTTCTTGGCCACTCAAGCTGAATGCTTTCCTTATTGACATCAATTATGTTTTCCATTAATTGTAACCACCCTATAAAATATCTGGAAAAAAAATGGCAGTGTCTACCTTTCTTGCTCTCCTACTTTGCAGCATTTAGATTTTGTCAAAACCTCAAGTTCTCTTTAGGGATGAGTTAGTAATCATGCA
This sequence comes from Lithobates pipiens, assembly GCF_037356315.1. Classification (NCBI taxonomy): domain Eukaryota; kingdom Metazoa; phylum Chordata; class Amphibia; order Anura; family Ranidae; genus Lithobates; species Lithobates pipiens. The sequence goes on from NW_027507903.1 coordinate 601,227,609, forward strand.
TGAATCTTTTATAATGTGAGACTGTCCTTTATATCTCTAGCTGCCCGGGGACAGACCTCTACATATATGCAGATGACCGGTGCAGTGGGAGGATATCAAAGCTCGGCCTGTTCATTGGAGTGGGGGTTACTCTAGCCGTCCTTATCGGTGTCACCATTACTCTGGCAATCTACCTGTACAGAAGAAAGCACCAAACAGCTGAACGTAAAGAAGCATTCTATGAGTCTATTGAATAGTCGCATTGCAGGTTACACGTGTCTTACAGTTAAAGGGCAATTCCAGCTTAAACCCAACTAGCCTTAAAAATGTCCCCTCCCCTCCTCCTTACACATGTGCGGACTAACCTGTGTAAGAAAGATGCACACTATATTGTCAAAGGTTTTGGTACACCAGCCTTTATATGCACATGAATATTAATGGCATCCTAGTTTTAGTCCATAGGGTTCAATATTGAGTTGGCCCACCCTTTGCAGCTATAACAGCTTCAACTCTTCTGGGAAGGCTGTCCACAAGGTTTAGGAGTGTGTCTATGGGAACATTTGACCATTCTTCCAGAAGCACATTTGTGAGGTCAGGCACTGATGTTGGACGAGAAGTCCTGGTCTCCACTCTAATTCATCCCAAAGTGTTCTATCGGGTTGAAGTCAGGACTGTGCAGGCCAGTCAAGTTCCTCCACCCCAAACTCACTTTTCAATGTCTTTATGGACTTTGCTTTGTGCACTAGTCCAAATCATTTGGTGAAGGGGGATTCTGGTATAGGGTTGATTTTCAGGGGTTGGGGTTGGCCCCTTATGCCCCGTACATACGAGCGGATTTTCCGTTGGAAAAAAACTTGGATGGTTTTTCTGATGGAATTCCGCTCAAGCTTGGCTTGCATACACACGATCACGCAAAACTTTAGACCGTCAAGAACGCAGTGACGCACAACACTATGATGAGCCGAGAAAATGAAGTTCAATGCTTCTGAGCATGTGTTGAATTGTTTTTGAGCATGCGTTGGAATTTCCGATCGAAACTTTTTCTGACAGAAAAATTGAGAACATGCTCTTAATCTTTTGCTGGCTGAAATTCCGCTAGCAAAATTCCAATAGAGCATACACACGATCGCATTTTCGAACTAAAAGCTCTCATCGGACTTTTGCTGGCCGAATTTCCGATCGTGTGTACGGGGCACTAGTTCCAGGGAAGGGAACTCTTAAGGCGTCAGCATACCAAGACATTTTGGACAATTTCATGCTCCCAACTTTGGGGGAACAGTTTGGGGATGGCCCCTTTCTGTTCCAACATGACTGCACACCAGTACACAAAGCAAGGTCCATAAAGACATGGATGAGCGAGGTTGGGGGTGGAGGAACTTGACTGGCCTGCACAGAGTCTTGACCTCAACCCGATAGAACACCTTTGGGATGAATTAGAGCGGAGATTGTGAGCCAGGCCTTCTCATCTAACATCAGTGCCTGACCTCACAAATGCTCTTCTGGAAGAATGGTCAAACATTCCCATAGACACACTCCTAAACCTTGTGGACAGCCTTCCCAGAAGAGGTGAAGCTGTTATAACTGCAAAGGGTGGGCCAACTCAATACTGAACCCTACGGACTAAGACTGGGATGCCATTAAAGTTCATGTAAAGGCAGGCATCCTAATACTTTTGACAATATAGTGTATATATTTTTTACATAGGTTAGTTAGCATAGGTGTTAGGAGGCGGGCAGCAATTTTAAGACTAGTTAGGTTTAAGCTGGAATTCTATGTTAATGTATAGTATTATATTCTTGTTTTAGATACACATGTAAAATATATTGACTTGATGTAAATACAGTTTTCAGTATGTATTAATATTTAAATGCCTTGTATCTTTGTATAGTTTGTATTTATAAATGTATGTTCTGCCCTACTTTTATGTAACTTTTCTCTGTTGTATTAAACTGTTTTAGCTTATTATTGTTTTGTTGTATTCTGACATATAGAGTAAGTTTTGGGCCATTATAATTGGTTTAATATGTGTTTTGGTTTCTCCCTCTTTCTGTTTAGAGCTAGTTAGTTCAGTCCAACCAGTCAAAGAGAAACAGCACTTAGGGCCCTTGATGCAATTATGTACATTGTGGTAATCCCCATTGGGTTAGATGGATATAAGCTCAACAATGAAAATATCATCCCTTAAATAAGCCCTCTGATAACAATGCTGACTCTTTGACTCACATCCATGCGCATGTCATGATGCACATGCACGGCTGGCTAATGGGAATTCCCTACTCCAAGTGGATTTTTGACAGCAGCCTGGGGCGGCCCTTTGGTGATCTCATTCACATGTACTGATAGCACTTTGGCTGTAGCGCATGGAGAATGTGTGTGTTTTAGTTCCGTCCTTGCTACACCCTCCCTGTTTCCATGGTCCCTCGGTCATTGTTAGTACTTTACAGGGACAGGGGTTAGGGAAGTCATTGTCTTCTTACACTTTAGAAGACCGGGAAAATCTCTATACTGAAATTAGTTGAAGTAAAATTTTGTTGGATTCAACTTTTGTGCCTTGTTGAAGAATTAAGCTGCCGGTGGATGGTGCCAAGTCAGCAGGTGACCATACTGTCCAGACAGACCTGGGTCTAAGGAGGTATGCCATTGCTTAAAGCAGCAATTGAAAAAAAAAAACAATGTAAATGAGGCATTCATATTTGTTCAGTACACGTACAAGCTCTACTATTCGGCTCCTCCTCACTGATATCTCAAAACAAGCTTTTTACAAATCAATCGACAAATCCTTTCATTTGATATAGCAACACAAATATGAAAAGGCTGTGTATGTATATACTGTATGTGTTGAATATAAATGTATACCTAATGCCGCGTACACACGGTCAAACTGTTTGACGTACTTAGTCCGTTGAAACACATTTCAGCGGACAATCCGCTCGTGTGTGGGCTTCAGCTGACTTTTTCAGCGTGCAGTCCGGAGTACTAAGATTTTCGGATTTTCCAAAAATCTGTCCGTCGTACTTTGGTTTCAGCTGACAATACGGTCGTCAGTATGCTAGTTCGACGGACTAAGAATGGCGCATGCCCAGAAAGGATTTACACGGCGGAAGGGTGCTTTGCTGTGTCTTGGACTTCCTATTTCTAGTCCCGTCGTACGTGCTGTACACGTCATCGCGCAAGCTTTCGACGGACTATTTGTGCATCCGTGTGTGGTCAAGTCCGTTCAGTGGAAAGTACGACGGATTGTCCGTCGGATTGTATGACGGACTAAGTACGTCAAACAGTTCGACCGTGTGTACGCGGCATAAGAGCTAGTTTACACTTGCTTCAAAACAAGGCTTCGGACACGCTTTGTTAAAGCTCTCTGAACGCCAGTCAAAGCTCCTGTCACTAATTAAAATGGTTAGCTTACAGTCCTGTTTATACCTGCATTTGCTTGGTGCTTCGATGAGGCTTCGGTGGGGCTTCAGGGAGGCTTTGTGGGGCTTTGGTGGAGCTTCGATGGGGCTTCGGTGGGTCATTTTGGTGAGGCTTCATGGGGGTTCGGTGGGACTTTGGTGAGGCTTTAGTGGAGCTTCAATGGGGCTTCAGTAGGACATTTTGGTAAAGGGTTCATGGGGCTTCGGTGGGACCTTGGTGAGGCTTCGGTGGGGCTTTGGTGGAGCTTCAATAGGGCTTCGGTGGGATATTTTGGTGAGGCTGCGGTGTGACTTTGGTGGGGCTTTGGTGGAGCTTCCATGGGGCTTCGTGGGGTATTTTGGTGGGGCTTCATGGGGCTTCAGTGGGACCTTGGTGAGGCTTCGATGGGGCTTTGGTGGAGCTTCGGTGTGATATTTTGGTGAGGCTGTGGTGGGACTTTGGTGAGGGTTCGGTGGGACTTTGGTGAGGCTTTAGTGGGGCTTTGGTGGAGCTTCGATGGGGATTTGGTGGGACATTTTGGTGAGGCTTCGTGGGGCTTTGGTGGGACATTGGTGGGGCATTTTGGTGAGGCTTCGTGGGTCTTCGATTAGGCTTCAGTGGGGCTTCAAGTGAGCTTCTCCATAGATTTCTATGGAGGCTTTGAAGACGCTTTGAAGGACCACTGAAGCTACATGCGGTATAATTTTTGAAGCAAAGCCAAAGTAAAGCAAAAGCAAGGTCTAAACAGGACTGTAAGCTAACCGTTTTATTTAGTGATAGGAGCTTTGACTAGCATTCAGAGAGCTTTAACAAAGCCTTTCGAAAGCCTTGTTGAAGCCGAAGCGAATGTAAATGAGCCCTAAAGCTTATGTAAACCCTTAGTCCAAAGTGTGTGCTTATAAGTGCCCTCAACTTATCTCATTAAAATAGAGTGGGAAAAATGTTATACAGTATATACTCCTTTTTAATAAATAATTAAGTTTCTCCCATCAGGCCAAGGGGCCCAAGAACATCCCCATAAATTGGCTGAGACACCCCATTTATTCCCAATCTGTGCTTGCAATGCCCTCGTCTTATCTAATGTCAACATGTACCCGGCCACCTAGTGACAGAAAAGAGAAGTGCAGAAATTCCAGAATTAGGGCAAAATCAATTGACCGCCTAACAATTGGCCAAGGCAACTTTCACTTGGCAAATAATTTTAATAGCAACCCTGTCTAAACATCAGGGTGCTACATTTAAAAGGTGTATAAATAAGTGTCATATGCATGCCTTTGAAGAAGATGCTAAGGTTTATTGGTGGGGAAGTTTGTTTGGTCACAATCTTAAAATAATTGCCTTTTGGATATTTTACTTTATTGTTACATTGTTCATATTCATTACTATTTTTATTTTCTTATGATAATCGTGTATTGCAAGGTTAAGAAACTATGTTCTGAGGTAGGATATGTGTTTAAATAAGATGTAAGGTTTTGTTCTGGGATTTCAAGGTTCCACTTGGGTCGAAAAGGATAAAGAACTGAATGCCTCAGGTCACGTCTGAATCCAATCAGAGAATTGGAAGCTCTTTTTCTGATTCGTTGAATCCTGTGGCAATATTGAGTATATATGTCTAGTAATGAAAACTGCTTCTAGAAAACATTTTATTTCTGCAAACCACCGCTTCCGGACCGCTGCACGCCGATATACGTCCTAACCTTGAAGAGGGATATGTTTGCTAATAAGACAACAAAAGAACAGTGTAAAAATAAAAAATAAAAGGTAAAATAAATAAGAATTATTTTTTTTAACCGCTTGCAGACCAGCCGTCGCAGTTTTATCGCAGTTGGCTCCGCTGCGCAAAATCACGTTATTGTACGTGATCTCACGAGGTCCACATAGCAGGCACCGCATGCTCCCTGAGTCCACAGACTCGATGTCCACGAGGATACCCACGACCGTCTCACAGAGAGGAAGAACGGGGAAACGCTGATGTAAACAACAGGTACGTCCATTTCTATATGCCGCCCTGCCATCGCGTGCGTGCTGCCGGTGGCACGCTTGCATGGCAGTCGGGACCCGCGGGATGCCGCGGACTCGATCACCACGGGGATACCCGTGATCGTCTCACGGGGAGGCTGAACGGTGAGATGCCGTTGTACACAGCACCTCCCCGTTCTGCCTAGCAACAAGTGACACTGATCTCTGCTCCATGTGATTGGAGCAGAGATCAGTGTTCACTAACACAATGCCCAGCCCCCCACAGTTAGTAACACTCCCCTAGGACACACTTAACCCCTACACTGCCACCCCTGGTTAACCCCTTCACTGCCAGTGTCATTTACACAGGAATCAGTGCATTTGTATAGCACTGATTGCTGTATAAATGACAATGGTCCCAAAAATGTGTCAAAAATGGCCGATGTGTCCGCCATAATGTCGCAGTCACAATAAAAATCGCAAATCGCCGCCATTACTAGGAAAAAAAATTATTAATAAAAATGCCATAAAACTATCCCCTATTTTGTAAACGCTATAACTTTTGCGCGAACCAATCAATAATCGCTTATTGCGTTTTTTTTTACCAAAGATATATGTAGAACAATACGTATCAGCCTGAACTGAGGGAAAAACCTTTTTATATATATATTTTTGGGGGTTATTTTTTATAACACAAAGTAAAAAATAATGTGTTTTTTTCAAAATTGTCAATCTATTTTTGTTTATAGCGCAAAAAATAAAAACCGCAGGGGTGAACAAATACCACCAAAAGAAAGCTCTATTTGTGGGGAAAAAACGCAACGCAGTGCCAAATCACAAAAAGTGCTCTGGTCTTAAGCCAGCAAAATGGTCCAGTCTGAAAGTGGTTAAACGTCGCCTATGGAGATTTTTAAGGGTAAAAGTTAGCCGCCATTCCACAAGTGGAGGTAATTTTGACGTGTGACATGTTGGTATCAATTTACTCAGCGTAACAAAAAATTGGGCTAACTTTACCATTGCCCTATTTTTTAATTCAAAAAAGTGTATTTTTAAAAAAAAAAAGTGTGCTTGTAAGACCTCTGCGCAAATACAGTGTGACAGAAAGTATTGGAACAACCGTCATTTTATTCTCTGGGGTGTTAGAAAAAAAAGTATAATGTTTGGGGGTTCTAAGTAATTTTCTTCGCAAAAAAAAACTGTTTTAACTTGTAAACAACAAATCTCAGAAAGAGGCTAGGTCCTTAAATGGTTATTGGACTGATGGTGGAATTATTAAAATGGTAGAATTTTTTTTTTTAAAACACCTCCAATGGTTAAGAAAGACTTTAGTAGGGAGGTGATTCTGTGGTTATTCATGCTGACTGGAGAAGTATCTGCCCCCTATTTATGCCTCCATCTAGATGTTCTATTTGAAGGAAATTATTAATCTATGCATGGAAATCCTTGTTTTAAAGCTACGCATGAAGTCCTGGAATGATTCCAGAAGCTTTGCCAAGCCATCAATTTGAAAACACTTCTCTAACTTTACACAAGCTGAAGGTTGCAGACACCTGTGGGAAAAGTTCCTGGCAAAGCCTAGAGGAAAGAGCCATGATGCCAACCCAAGGCCTGAAAGTCAAGTGAGCACCATGCGAGAGAGAGATCTGACGCGCCAGCCTGAAGACCCGAAGGTTGATTTCTTTGCAACATCCGTTCCAGTTTATGCCAGCTTTTGTCCTTACGGAGAGGTAATTTTTAAAGGGTGGTAGATCTCTTCTGGGAGCATGAACTGGTACAGAATATTTATATTTGGGGGTATTTTAGAAGTTATAAAATGAACTTGAGGAGAGACATGATGTGGACTTTGCACTATCTGGAAAACCTATGGACATTTTCAAGGCTCAATACAATTCATTATTTTTCACTAAAGACTATTTTATTAACTTAAAGACTATCATGCTCTTTTATCTTTTTCATGGACATGTGCTATACAATCGGGATAACAGTTGAGCTGAACTTTATTTATATATCGTTATCCAGCCATATATTAATTTAATATGTTTTTATACATGTTTATAAAGATAGGCCAATGTAATTATAGGAAAGCGATTTAGGATGATGCATATTGCAGGCAAGATTCATAATTGTCACTTTTGTGACAAATGAGAGGAAATTGTTAGGGTTACTACAATATTGCGGAGCACAAATTGAACACTAATGCTGCGTACACGCGACTGGACTTTTCAACAGCAAAGGTCTGACGGAACAAATCCTTCAGACAATTAGATTGTGTGTGGGCTCCATTGGACCTTTGCTGTCCAAAAATCTGACGAACTTTAGAAATAGAACATGTTTCAAATTTTTATACGCCGGAACTCCGCCAGACCCAGTTCTTATGGAGAAATCCGCTCGTTTGCATGCTAGTCCAACGGATGAATACTGACGCTAGGGCAGCTATTGGCTACTGGTTATGAACTTCCTTATTCTAGTCCGGTCGTACGTCATCACGTTCGAATCAGTCGGACTTTGGTGTGATTGTGTGTGGCCAAGTCCGTTCATTCGGAAAGTCCATCGGACCTCCACCGAAAGTCCATCAGGAAGACCTTGTCCGATCATGTGTAGAGAATTCTGATCGGACAAAGTGCCACGCATGCTCAGATCAAATTCCTACACCAAAGCTATTGGCTACTAGCCTGAACGTAGTCCCATCGTAATGAAATAACGTCATCATGTTCTGAACGATCGGATTTTCCAACAACTTTGTCCGACCGTGTGTATGCAACAGTTTCGGACAAAATCCATCGGACAAAATCCAACAGACAAAATCCGACGGATTTGGTTGTCAGAATGTCCGACCGTGTGTACAAGGGCTAATACAGTCATAAGAGCTAAAAAATATGCACTGTCACTATACTAATGACACTGGCTGGGAAGGGGTTAACATCAGGGGCGATCAAAGAGTTAACTGTGTGCCTAGCTGGTGTTTTCTTACTGTGGGGGAGGTGCTTGTACTAGTGGAAGGCATGGATCAGTGCCCATGCCTAGCAGAGACACAGGATCCATGCTTTCTGTACTGACAGAACGGCGATCTACCTTGTTTACAGACAACCACTCTCCCTTTGTACAGAAGGATCAGCGGGTGCCGGCAGACACAGAGTCTGCGGCTTGCGCCAATCAGCTCCCAATGTACATAATCACAGCATGCGTGCCCCAGACCCATAGGATGCATTAAGGTGAAAAAACACGAGGGTTTACAACCCCTTTAAATTTATAGGTATTGTAATTTCCTTTTAAATTAGGCTGTTAGTGAACGTAACAAATATGAATTTAACCTGAAGTTTACGATTTATCCGAAATAACGAATGCTGCATCTAAACAGATGGAACAGAACAAATTAATAATAAATAATAATTAAAAAGTATTTATTATTATTATTGTTATTTATTATTATTAATTTGTTACGTTCCATTTGTTTAGATACGGCATTTGTTATTTTGGAAAATTCGTAACTTACGTAACGGATACATTTATATTTGTTGCGTTCACTAACAGTCAAATTTGAAAGGAAATTCCAATACTTATAATTTAATAGTTAGTTATTATTTCAGATTTTCTGGTTTTTGGAGTTTCAAATTTACAGTTTCCGAATTTTCTAATTTACGAATATTTGGAAAAATTTGTTAATTCAAAATGTGTCGTAATTCGTAAAATAATTAGTTTGAAACTAATTGCACATGTCTATTACGTACTAGGTACGTGATCTACTGGAGTATATCTACGGAAGTGGTTAAACCATACAGTATATAAACCCTCAGCCCAAAGACTTTTAATTGATATACTTATAAGTGCCTTCAGTTTCTCCCAATAAAAAAATGTGGAAAAAATCTGATGATGTTAATACTCTTTTTGACAATTCCTATAATGACCATGTGACCACTGTGTTCTTTCCTCATCTCAGAACTCCAAGGGCTGTGGGCACAGACTTCAGGCTGGCAAGGTGTTGTGGTTTCCTGTGATGTCACAGGCTGACTATAGGAGGTTTTTACTGTTGAATGTCAAAGTCCACACATAAACATAAGTAGCACTAACTCCCGAAGGAGGGGCTGAAATTATTGGGCTTACCGTTACCTTCTTCACCTCGTATGCGTCTAGGGGTTTCCTGAGGTAGATGGCCCAAGAACTGTAGAGACTGACGACAGATCCACTTAAAGGGATTTTTATTTGCAAAAGGGTAGTTAAAGCGGTTGTATACCGTTTTTTTTTTTTTTTTTACTTTTACCTACAGGTAAGCCTATAATAAGGCTTACCTGTAGGTAAAAAAAATCTTCTAAACCTGTATGGTTTAGGAGATATTCCCCTCGCAATGCGCCGCTGACTGCAGCGGCGCATGCACACAGGGGATTTTCGGCTGAAAACCCGGCAGACGGCGGACTTTGCTGGAAAGAAATCTCCCGTGCGCGGGAGTGACGATATCTCGGCTCCAGCCACTCACACCCGCAAGACACGCCGAGGGAACATGTCAGCTCCCTTGGCATGGATTGTCAGAGATATCGGGGGCCTCGTTCTAAGGTAAGCATTTCATAATGAGCTAGTATGCGGTGCATACTAGCTCATTATGCCTTTTCCCTTGCAGGTCAGAAAAAAAAAATATTTCAGCGGGTTTACTACAACACAGTCTCTCAGTATAGGATCAGAGGGTTTAGGTGAAAAATCCAGGTACTCTTTTTTTTTTTATAAAATTCTTTTTATTGAAGATTACATTTTAAACACACTTAAAACCAGGCCACATCAACGTGACATGGCCCAAAAAAAACAAAAACAAAAACAGTGGCCTCGCAGGGCCCAGTCGTATCTGACTAACATTGATAAACTCCCTATCTACTACCCACATCACCCCTCCCATCACCCCCAATGCCCACTCCCCCTTTGTCACAGCTCACAGTAGATTTTATAGATCTAATTAAAGTCAGAATGTCCCCAATGGATTCCTTCCCTTGTTGCCATTCACAGACATGTCCCCAGCCGCCCTAGGGCTCCCTACTCACATACCTATAGCAAAATTTCCCCCCCTTCCTTAAATCATTTCGTGTCCAGTTGTACCTCAAGGGACATCATGCACTCATTAGTCCTGTATCATAGTCTCCAAGAGACCATCTACCCCACAGTGGCTTCAGCCTCATACCACAACTTCCACACCCCCTGGCTATATATGTAGCTTTGTAGTACGGTAGCATAGCATTAACCAAGCTCTTCCAAAAGTTAAGATCAGGAGCACTGGCATTTTTCCATTTAAGCAGTATTGCCTTTTTCCCATAGCATAAAAGAATAGTGAGTAGGGTTCGCAAGGCCCTCGTAGGTACTACCTCCTCTATCAATCCCAGCAAGCAAACCTTCACAGTTAGTGGAATGTGTACCATCAGAAGGTCTGAGATACAAGTCGTGATCTCCTTCCAAAAATCCCGTATGTGTGAACATAGCCAAAAGATGTGCCTGGCATCAGCTGGGGTAACCGAGCACCTCCAGCACTCTGCCTGATCATGGCCGTAGATCTTTGCCAGTCTTGCTGGCGTGTTGTAGCTCCTGTGGAGAAACTTAAATTGGATTAGCCTATCCCTGGCGGATATCAGATGTTTAAAGGGCTGAGACCACAAATCATTCCAATCTTCCCCTTGAATATCTGGCACCTCCATTTCCCACTTATCTCTGCAGTTCAGGACAGCCTTCAGCGTTAGTTTAAAGAATTCCTTGTATGACACCGAGAGAACCTTCTCAAGGTCCCCTCGGGACAACATGGACTCAAGGCATGATGGGAGGGACTCTATCCTTAAATCCCCAAACTGTTTCTGGAAAGCATGCCTAATCTGAAAGAAGCGGAAAAGATATGTGTTTGGCATTTCGTGTCTCGTCTGAAGTTGCGAGAATGTCAGCAGGTCTCCAAAAGCGGTAATGTCCTTAAGCGTTTTTACCCCCCTAACCGCCCAGATCATTGGATCTGGCAGATTGTAGAAGTGAGGAAATAAGTGGTTCATCCACAGCGGAGTGGATGGAGAAAGTCCTCTATAACTAGGGGATGCCAGTTTCACCGCCTGTCCCCAAGCTCTAATAGTGGCCCTCATTGTTTGTGTTAGAGGCAGAGCCGACCTGCCTCCCCTAAATAGTGCCAAACGCAGACTCTCGTATGAACCCAGTGAGGCAGCCTCTAAAACGGTAGCCGCATCCCCGTCGTCCGATATGAGCCATCTGCGAACAAACACCATCTGACCAGCCAGATAGTACTTGTGCCAATCTGGCAAAGCTAAGCCCCCTCTCTCACTTGGTTCTTGTAACACCCTATTCCCTATCCTTGGGGACTTGGGAGCCCAGAGAAAGGAGCTCACAATTCCCTCAATCTGCTTGAAATAGGTTTTGGGTATCCATAGTGGCGCATGAAGCAGGAAGTACAGTATTATTGGGAGAATCTTAATTTTAATCAGACTAATTCTATCTATTAAGGAGAGCTGTAATTTACTCCACACCTGCGTTTTTTGTCGGAGGAAGGTCAGTAAGGAAATCAGGTTTAGGGGCAGATAATTTCTCACATTTGCAGTGAGTTTGACCCCCAAATATGTAAGCGACATCACCCAGCGTAGGGGCAGGTCCGGATCTGCCCCCTCCCCGGCTTTGGCATCTATTGGTAAAATGGATGACTTACTCCAGTTCACCGTTAACCCGGAGAACCTGGAGAACTCATCAAAGATAGTCAGCACAGCCCGCAATGATCTCCCGGGGTCATCCAAGAACAGCAGCATGTCATCAGCATAAAGAGCTAATGACTCTCTGATAGAACCCACCTCTATTGCCCGTACCTCCCCCGAGGACCTCAATGCAGCAGCCAGGGGTTCCATAACCAGGGCAAATAAAAATGGGGATAATGGACACCCCTGTCTAGTGCCCCTGCCTACTTTGAAGAAATTCGATATAGTTGATCCCATTCTGATGGCCGTCCTGGGATTCTTATACAGCATAGCAATCCACTTCCTAAAATGCGGTCCAAATCCCATCCTTTCTAGTACCTTAAACATGTATAACCAATTGACAGTCGAATGCTTTCGCAATGTCAATTGACACTACGACTCTGGAGGCAGAGTCCATTGGGGGTAGCTGCAAGTGTGTGAACAGTCACCTCGGGTTTGTGTCGGTCAATTTCCCGGGCATAATTTCCATCTGATCTATATTGACTATCGTTTGAACTACCTTAGCTAGTCTCATTGCTAAAATTTTCATTAACATTTTTAGGTTGGCATTCAACAATGCAATCGGGCGATACGACGCGCAATCCATCAGATCCTTCCCTGGTTTTGGCAAAAGGACCATATAGGCTTCCAACATGGAATCCGGCAGGGAGGTGCTCTCAAAGCATTGTTCAAATACCCAGTGCAATCTTGTTTCCAGTTGGTCTACATGCGGGGCTTTGCCGGGGGGAAGGCCAAAATCGTCTCCCGCACTTCTTGCAATGTAAAACTGGTGTCTAACATGGCACAATCCTCCTCTGCCAGTCTGGGGAGGGGAAGCCCTGCCAGTAGCTGGTCTAATGCTACTGAGTCGTATTGTGGGATAGGTGAGTACAGTGTGGTAAAAAAATCAGTAAACTCCCGTAGTACGAGGGACCGGTCCGTAACAATCCTGCCTGCCGCGTCCCTTATAGCAGGAACCTGCACTGTAGGGTGGTAGTCTGCTGCCATCATAGCTAAAAGCCTGCCATTTTTGTCCCCCTCAGCAAAGAGCGAGTGTGCATTCCTAGTCAAGTCAGCCTTGGTCATTCTATTAATATGTAATGAAAGGTCCCTGCGAGCCACCAAGAGGGCCTCATAAGACTCCCTTGTAGGGGGCGCTGCCTGCTCCTCCGCGCAGTCCCTCTCCCTTTGTTTTAAGGCATTAAATTCTTCATTGTCATTAACCCTTGCCGTCTTAATGGCTGATATACACTCCCCCCTTGTGACAGCCTTAAAAGCCTCCCATACCACTGCAGGTTTGGAAGTGTGGACGTTGACATCCCAGTGGGACCCAATGGAATCCGCCAGCTGTCCCGCCACCTGCTCATGTTGCAGCCATGCGGACGATAGGCGCCAACCCCCCGCCCCAGCTGAACTGTTCGAAAAGGATAGCATTATAGACAGGGGGTTATGGTCAGAAAGACCCCCTGCTAGATATTCAGACTCCACCACATATTTCAGGCCACAGGCATTGCTAAAGGCAAGATCAATTCTAGCTGATGACCCATGTGTCAATGAAATATGAAAGTAGCCCTTGACATTCGGGTGTTTCCACCTCCATATCTCAACCAACCCTGCCATGGAGACCCATCCACCCAAGTCCAGCGAGCTCGCTCTGTTCGGATTGGAAGAGTCCAAGGCTGCATCTAGTATCGCATTGAAATCTCCCAATATAAGTAGCGGCAAGTGTAGGAATTGTGTCAATCTTAATAGTATGTCATATAGAAGCTGAACTCTGAACGGAGGGGGTACATATACATTCACCATGAGCATTTGAGTATGATAAACTTCTATGAGCACCGCCACATACCTGCCCTCTGGGTCAGATATGACTTGATGAATTGTACAAGGTAATGATCTGCTAACAAGTATGGAGACACCTCTGGCAAATGTGGAATATGTAGCATGTAGGGTCCTTTGCAGCCAAGGTAAAGATCGCACCCCTCCTCCATCCAGATGCATCTCCTGCAAAAAGATGAGCTGTGGTTTATACTGTTTCAAGTATTGGAACACCGAGGCCCGTTTAAATTTATTATTAAGGCCTCTGACGTTCCAAGACACTACCCTTAATTTATCCGCCATCATTGCAAAATAGACAATAGAGAGTCTTACCACATACTAGGAGCCCGTTGATCCCTTTCATGGTAATGGCAACTACAACCAGCATTAATAGTAGCCAAGATTTCAATCCAAACATATCCACGTGAGCTGTGACAAAAAAAAACACCCTTCCCTGCTATTATGCCAGAAACAAATCTCTCAACCTGAGAAAAAACAAAAACAAAAATCAAACCAGTCCGGCAAGTAGCTTCTTCCCTGAAATTCAACCTAAACATCCCGTTGGAAGGTTCCAGCCGTAGCAATTAAAAGTTCGGCAGACTTGAGTTGTATTTGTCCCGTCCACTGTGCGCTACGATTACAAAGTAGTGGAGGAAGAAGAAGAAGAAGAAAAAAAAGGGGGGGGGGGGGGGAGAGGAGAGTGTCACAAAAAGAAGGTAACAAAGTGCTGCTTAAAGTATCCACGGTGCATCACAAAGCGAGTTAAAAGTCAGGGTCCCAACACCCCATCTTACGGAAAATTGCAGTACTCACAGTCCATCTCACGAGGCAGGAATTTCCAGTGTGTTTGTGGGATCCACGAAAGGTGAGATATTGGCCACCTATGTCATGAAAGAAAAAAAAAAGAAGGGGGGGACGTCCTGCACCAGGAGACCAAGGGAGGAATAAGTCTTCTCGCATCCTGGGTCAAAGTATGCAGGAGTCTTTCCGCCAGCTGTAAATCTTGGTGGAGATACCAATTATGGTACATTCCCCCTCACCTGCCGTCATCACTCCTAGGGTACAACATCCAGCATCCCTATAGTCTCAGGATAACCACTTTAACGTCGCCTCCAGTGCAATCAATGCTTAACAATAACATATTCACCTCTCAAGTGCCTGCTTGACCCATCATGAGAGTTCCTTATCCAGCCATTCGCATGCTTCTGAAGGGTTGTCAAAAAATTTAACCCCTCCCTTGTACTGCACTCTGAGCCTACTGGGGTAAAGCATGCTGTACTGCACCTCTTTCTCGCGAAGCCTTCTGCGCACATCATTTAAAGAGCGGCGTTGTTGTTGTGTGGCCGCCGAGAAGTCAGGAAACAGCATTACACGTGCATTTTCATGTTTTAACTCCTTGATCTTCCTGGACTTGGCAAGAATCATGTCTCTGTCCCTGTAGTTCAGGAACCTCACAAGAAAGGGCAGAGGGTATGCTCCAGGAGGTCTTCTACCGGTGGGAACCCTGTGCGCTCTTTCCACCACGTATGTAGGGGGCAAATCCTCTAGCGATAACAGGGTTTTTAAAGAGAGATTCAGCAAACATGACAGGTTTATCTCCCTCTGCTCCTTCGGGCAGGCCCACTACCCTAACGTGTTCCTCCTTTGGCGGTCTTCGGCGTCGTCTGCTCTGCGTTGCAAGGAGCTCACTAGATCCTGGAGTTCACTTTAACTAGTCCCGTGGGCTTGACTAGTATCTTCCACCTCAGAGACCCTGTCCTCCACCGTAGTGAGTCTGCCCCTTATCTTATCCAAGTCGTGTCTAATCAATGTACATTCTGAGGATAGCAGGTCTATGCGCCCCATGAGTTCCGATTTACTAACATTAATCGCTTCCAGTATCGGCCGTGTGATTGCCTCTGTGTCTACTGCCAGTACTTGCTCCTCCGGGCTATCCACGTCTGACCCTGCCTCCATCCTGTCTCCTTGCTGTGTCATCTGCTTCGTTTTTGCGCCGCCACGCTGTTCTGGTCTCAGCGCAGGCAAGATGGTGTGGGCGGAGTCCCGCTCCTGCTCCCGCATGGAGCGTGTGGATCATCAGTCTTTCGGCGGCTTCTGGTGCTTTTTAGATGCTGAAGATGGCATTCTTCCCCCAGATGATGATGGTTATAAGAGGGGAATTAAATCACTCCAATGACACGGATAGAGTCAGGATACACGGAGCTATGCAGAGACGCGTGCTGCCTCAATCACATCCGGCCACGCCCCCCCAAAAATCCAGGTACTCTTAATGTTAGATTCAGTATGAAAAAATCTCTCATTTTGAATAAATCCAGAGAATAGCCATTCAAAGCTGGATCCTCACTCTAATTGGGTAGTCCTTCTCTCACCAGGCCTAGCAGCCAACAGGGTGCTTGAGTCAGGAACAAGTCTCTGCCACAGACTTTGCTATAGAACACGTGAAGGAAACTTGAAAACTTGTAGAACACTCGTGTGGTACCAGTATCTTGCAGCCGGTCCGGCGATACCGCACGAAATTGGATTCACTTAGGTCCTTCAGCTTTTCCAGGCTCTTGTTGAGAAGCCAACCCTTGCATGGCCTTCTCCCGAAGAGTCCTCCCCTGGATAACTTCACAGTTGCTGGGCCTCTCCACTAACCGAGACGGCACCGGGCCACCTCCGAATCCCTCTTTCAGTTTCCTCACCTCGCACTAGCCAGCCCAAGACGTAAAGTCGAGTGGATCCGCGCCCCAGGCCATGGAAGTCCTGGGGTCTGGTCAGGAGGACCAGGACCATGCAGTCAGAACATACTTCTGGACTGGAACCCCAAAACACGTGACATCTGCACCTTAAGTACCCTCTCCCAGAAGGCACAGCAAGAGCGCCATTCCCACTGGGCTGGGTCCGAGAGAGAGTAACCTTAATACACCCAACTAGACTGTGTTTCCATGCCTGCCAAAAGTGACTGCACCCCCTATGGCCAGGCAGAACATCCTGTAGTCCAGTCAGACTAATGCTGAGGTCAAAAATTTATAACAATTAGGGGGGCGTGGCGACCGCGCAACGTGATGGCCGCTTGTTGAAAGAGCTCCGCTCAATGCTCAGGGAACTCTAGCCCTCAAGCCCGCTACTCGCATCCCACGGCCGGCACATCAAACACCAGCGACGCGGGAGACTCCCGCCGACCTAGCGAACATGCGGAGGAGAACACAGCACCCGGCCAACACCATGAAATTACCGGATTTCTTTCCGGCGGTAGGCCGCGGGCCACAGAAAGATGGCGGAGGAGGCCGACACGCAGGGAGACGCTCTCACCATCTATCGTCACCTAAGACGAAACCCGGAGCGGAACACGTGGTGGAGATGGACGCGGAAACAGGTACACAATCCTCGGATTCGGACTCTCCGAACGTTTCCCCATCGTCACGAAGCCCTGTCAAGTCTAAGCCTAGACTTGACACTGCACGAGCGTCTAACCGAACGGATTTAGAAACGACCGATTCGACTGGCGGAGGTACGACCATACAACCGCACGTGGATCCGTTCGCACAGTTCCCGACTACTGGTCAGCCTATCTCTGACACCACACTTAAAGAACTGTTAATGTTACTGAGGTCATCCCTACAATCCGACATGGCAGCCTGCTTAAATCAATGCAGAGCTGAGATTAATGACTTGGGGGGAAGAGTGCACCAAGTGGAAACCAGTATGAGCGACGTCACCTCATCTTTTAATGCGTTGGTGGACTCGCACGCAATGCAACAAGAAACTATCGACAAAATGCAACTAAAAATGGCAGATCTTGAGGACCGGTCCCGTAGAAACAATCTAAAGATCCGAGGGGTCCCGGAAACAATCCTAACACAACAACTGCCATCCTACGCCCAGGACCTCTTCCAAGCAATGGTCCCATCACTGTCTCCGCTGGATCTGACGATTGACCGGATCCACAGGGTCCCCAAACCGTCGTTTTTACCCCAGGAAATACCCCGAGATGTCTTACTCCGACTGCACTTCTATCACACCAAAGAAAAAATCCTGGAGACGCTTAGAAAAGGTGAAAACATCCCGGAGGCGGCCTGCAATCTCCAGATTTTACCAGACCTCTCACAACACACCTTACAACTTCGCCGCAACTTGGCGACAGTTACCAAAGCCATGCGGAACCACAAGATCCTATATAAATGGAAGTACCCCGCCAAACTGCAAGTGACATTCAACGGCTCCACCCATCTCATCCAATCACTAGAGGAAGGGCTGCACCTCTTGAGAACCTGGCAGATCCTACCGCCAGACCTTCATCCGGACCTATCTCAGTCGTCCACCAGACCGCCGACCAAACTGCATCCCGATTGGCAAGTAAAACAAAATCGTAGATCCAGAGCTCTTCACACTTGAGTTCTTACAGCATGGTCATCCTCTCCATAGCTTCCAAATAAGTTCCCTGAGCATTCCTGGTACATGTTATCGTACCGTAAACCCCCACCCTGGGCATTCATATTGCCTGACCCGTATGGGTCTTGTTTCTTACCCCAGTTCTCCTGTTTTCATTTTTTTTCTTTTTTTCTTTTCTTCATTGTTCCGACTGTGTTCCTTTCATGTTCTTTTTGGCGCTTATACATGTCATGGTACTGGCATACGAATACGACCAACATTCTGATATCCCTAAGAATCCTATTTAACCACGGTTCATTGTATCCCTACCTGCTATACTTCGATCCTCATGGACACAACCTGCGTAAATACGAGACCTCTCGAAACAGATGCTGCACAATAATTGTTATAGTTCTACCTCGCAATTTGGGCCCAAGATACTACACCTATACAAAACACGATATGTCCTGGACCGTAAACCACTTCTTACATAACTACGAGATTATATATCGCTCTTTAATTTGAACCCATGAATATCAATATTTTATCGCTTAACGCGCGCGGACTTAACCATCCTGCTAAAAGACGATCCCTCTGGACTGAAGCAATCAAGCAGAAAGCTGACATCCTGGCAGTGCAAGAAACCCACTTCCACAAACTGTTCACGCCGCTTTGCACACACCAGAACTTTCCGTCCATCTTCCGCTCCTCCATAGCGGCAAAGAAAAGAGGAGTCATGATAGCCGTGAAAGATTCAGTGAACTTTGACCTTAAAGATTCCTTTATCGATCCCGATGGCAGGTTCATTATATTGGTTTGTAATGTCAATAAGATCCCTATTACTTTAGCTTGCATATATGCTCCCAACTCGCACCAACTGAGGTTCCTTAAGAAAGTTGTTAAGCGGATGGAGTCGATGCGAGTTGGAAGTTTACTGATTTGTGGGGACTTTAATATGATTCTCGATAAAGATTTAGATACCTCATCTGGAGTCAGGAACCACTTTCCCAAATTCCGCGAACTCCTACTACAGGAAGGACTATATGATGCCTGGCGTTGCCTTAATGCAAACGAGAGATCGTATACATACTATTCACCAAGATTCAATTCCTACTCCAGATTAGATATGTTTATTACTGATGGGGAGTTGCTCCACAGGGTCACAAAATCTTCTATTCTAGATATCACTTGGTCAGACCATGCCCCTGTGTTGATTTGCATTGCGGGGACCAGATCCCAAGTTTCGTCTCGTATTTGGAGGAATAATGAGTCGATATTGCAAGACCCAAAACTCCAATTAGAAATTTCCCAACATTTGGAAGAGTACTTTAGATTTAATGACCCTGAGTATACTAGTCCCTTCACCAACTGGAATGCCCATAAGGCTTTTATAAGAGGAGTCCTGATAAAACTCAATTCCAAAATTCTTAAATCTCGATCTGCTACACTAAACGATCTATTAAATGAACTCCGCTCTTTAGAACAAACAAATCAATCTAACCCTTCCCCAGACCTAGCCGATAAACTATTTCATGTGAGATACAAAATAAGGGAATGGTACTGTGCTCAACACGAACAAGCCATGAAAAGACTCAAAATAAACTATTATGGGAATTACAATAGAGCGGGGAAGCTTCTGGCCAACCGGTTAAAGGATAAACGCTTCAAAACCTCGATCCCATACCTGCTCCACCCCACGACCTCGGCAAAGATAGAACATCCTCAGGCAATTGCGGATGCATTTGCAGATTATTATGCTTCCCTTTATAACTTACACCTGGACCCAAACACGAATACACCTACAAAAGAGAGTATAGATTCCTTCTTAGCCAAAATCCGACTACCCTCATTATCACAAACACAACTCCAGGAGTTGGAAACCCCATTCACCCCAACGGAAGTAGAGAAAGCAATTCGATCACTGCCTCTGGGAAAATCCCCAGGCCCAGATGGCCTCTCCAATGCCTACTATAAACATTTCAGTACCATACTATCTCCACACTTAATATCCATATTCAATATAGCTAGGAAAACCGGATCTTTCCCTATTGAAATGCTAAAGGCCTATGTCATTACATTACCCAAACCAGGGAAATCCTCAGATACCCCTGCCAACTTCCGCCCTATTTCTCTTCTCAACGGAGACGTTAAATTATATGCGAAAGTGATAGCAAACAGAATTTACGATATTATGCCTACCTTGGTGGGTCCGGACCAAACCGGATTCATGAAGGGGAGGCAAGCCTCAGACGCTACACGACGTCTATTGAATATCATCCACCAAGCTAGAGCTCGGGGAACGCCTTCTCTGCTTCTTTCAATAGATGCAGAGAAGGCGTTCGATAGGGTCCAATGGGAATATATGGAAGCGACTCTACGTAAATTTGGCTTTCAAAACGAAGCCTTGTCAGCCATTTTGGCGCTCTACTCCAATCCCTCTGCCCAAGTCTTTACCATGGGGCTCTTGTCCAAATCCTTCAACATATCGAATGGTACCCGTCAGGGGTGCCCTTTATCACTGCTAATTTTTAATCTGATGATAGAACCCCTGGCGGAGGCCATCCGAACCCACCCACAAATTTCAGGACTAAAAACTAAACGAAGGGAACACATAGTGAACTTATTCGCAGATGATATCATCTTGTTTTTATCGAATCCAGTAGTATCCCTCCCGTTTACACATGCTATCTTAGAAGCTTTTGGACAGATATCCTTTTACAAGGTAAATTTTACCAAATCCCTTATACTAGATCTAGGTCTAAACCCTCACACAAGCTCTCATCTGAAAAAAATGTACCCCTATATATGGACTTCTACACAGATCCCCTACCTTGGCATCCTATTAACAGCAAATCTATCCCAGTTAGCAGATGTCAATATGAAATCTCTTTTACAAGACGTTAAATTAACCCTTTCCAAAATTTCACGCACTGAATTGTCATGGGCAGGTAGAATAGCATCATATAAAATGTTAATTCTGCCAAAAATTCTCTACATATTTAGAACTCTCCCAATACCATATAAAGCCTCACATTTCCATGAATTAACAAAACTCCTTAAACAGTACATCTGGCAAGGCAAGAGAGCCAGATGCCCAATCCACAAAATTATAAAACATAGGAAAGCTGGAGGCATGGGCCTCCCTGACATTAAAGATTACTATTGGGCGGCTATATTAGCACAGGCGAAACTTTGGTTCCTCCCCAACCCTGAACAACTATGGGTAGACATTGAGGCGTCTATTACAAACACCCACCCTATTAGTCTCCTTCTTCTAGCAGACGCTTGGAAACTCAGACCCTTGACACATTTCTCTCCTCCTATCGTAGCGACCATAACAGCCTGGAGACACCTCTGTCAACAGCAACTGATGGGGAAGCCTTCCACTAATGTTAGACTCCCGATTCAAACTTTAACTATACTACTACCATACAGTAACATCGCCACGTGGGAAAACTCCGGAATAGCATGGGTAGATGAGCTATACAACCAGGGAACACTAAAATCATTTGAATCCTTGAGAATCGACTTCAACCTGCCCCAAACCGGCAAATTTCTATACAACCAGGTATCATCATTCCTATCGAGATCCCCACCACCAACTATTGAAATTCAAACACTTATATGGCAATATTATGTTTCTCATAACTCCAGAGATAGAGGTATATCCCTTCTATATAACACTTTACAACACAAACAACTTCTAACGAAATCTCCCTCTATGCTTACTTGGGAGAACGACTTACACCAGAGCTATGACATTAGTCAATGGAGCTCTGCCCTCAGATATAACTATAAGGCCTCACGCTGTGTTAGCCATTGGGAACTCACACAGAAGATCTTACATAAATGGTATAGAACCCCCCACCAATTAGCCAGAATGTTCTCAACTCACTCGTCTCTATGTTGGAGAGACTGCGGCAACGTAGGCACCATACTACATATATTTTGGCACTGCAAAAACGTCTCTAGTTACTGGAGGAAATTATTTAGTATACTTGCGGAAATTACAGGGGTACTACAGCCCCCTAATCCGGCTTTAGCAATTCTCCATATAGGTATTGATAATTACCCACCCGAGTTCCGCATAGTAGTGACACACTTCCTTATCACGGCCAAGTTGGTTATAGCCCGACTTTGGAAAAGTGTACTATCCCCAAATCCATCAGAAGTCCTAGTTCAAATAAATTTAAACTATTATTATGAACGATTACTAGCTCTCAGGAAATCTTGTGGCAAAAAATTTGATTTACAGTGGAAATGTTGGACAGAGTGGTATAAGAAATAATCACTACTTTAAGTAGCAGCAAGATACCTTGAACAGATCCCAAATCGAACGTCCACCACTCTACGACCCATTTAATGTCATTTAACTCTACTCTGGGTGGCCCCTCTGTCACAGCGTGATCCCAATTTGGGGTGCAGAGGGAGCCACACAGAGGTCCAAGTAATCTAAGGGATGCTGACCGAATAGAATTCCAGGTTGATCCTTAAATGTGACTGTTCGAGTTCATACTTATGGATTCATGAGAAAAGCCAGTAGACAGAAAATGGGCTGTTACTTGTAAGCGAATTTCTATAATGTTTTATAATAGTTGGTGATCTCCTTGAATTACATTGGTCTGATTATTCCTTTTATTTTTCTCTCTTTGTTTTTCCTTTTCTTTTGATTGATCTTTCTAGATTGATTTCTTTGATTTACTTCGATTAGTACTAGTTATCGATATGTAATAACAACCACAGATCACTGTCATTTATAATGGTTTATTTTTTTTTTTCTTTCCTTTTATTGTTTCTTTGTATCACATGGAATTCAAAAACTTAATAAAAATGATTTAAAAAAAAAAAAAAATTTATAACAATTAAACCCAAACCAAACTGTGGTTTAAGGGTAACATTAAATTGTGAAAACATATAGCGCATGCTCTTCAGGAGCCGGTGCTACATACTCCCCCTGGGGATTTAGACGATGTCCTCATCGTCTGGCAAAAACAACATCTAAAGCTAGAAAAATTTGAGTACCTGAACTTTAGGGTTTGGAATGGGAAAGGGGAAAGGAATGTAAAACATGTTGAAACATTGCAGTATATAAAACCATTGACATAAGTAAAGTACATATACTCCACCCAATTCCTGCCTATCTATACCACCCATTCTTCGGCAGCTTTGATAGATGATCTTGGTGAATCCTAAAAGAGAAAACACACAAACAAAACAGACTCTAAACTTGTTAGAAGGCAGGATCTCATCCCACTCTCAATTCTTCTAAACTTTTAAAACTGTTCTTTTTTTTTAGCAGGCAATAGCAAAAAAAACATTTGTGCCGATCCATGCCACCTAGTGGTCACTGAAGTGCAAGTCCTTTTCCTAAAAGCAGGTACTGTGACCCATTAGGTAGTCTTGACATGGCGCTTCTTATGAGCTGACCCTATCTTACCTACCCCACAGTCCTTACATTTTCAAGAAAAAAGGAAAAAACTCTTTTGAATCCAAAAGGAAAAAAAACAGTCCAGGTAATCTCTCTTTACCAATAAAATATTGGATCCGGCAGAGTCAGGTCTTTTCCTTGTGTATCGACAGTTGTGACAAAATAAACTGCATTGTCTTTATCCAGTCTGCAGATGACAACCTTGTCCCCATAGATATGTCGACCATAGCTCCGGTGCTGCAGACAAGCAACAAATCATTCATACAACTCGGGGGAAAAAGCTTTCTTGCGAAGTGGCTTCGGAACTTTCAGATAGCTCCAGACATCATCTGCGTACCATGCTTCGAGGTTCTCCTCAATCACATCCATGATCTCTCTAGGCACGTACGGGAATTCCAACCCATACTCAGTTGCTACTCGTTTATTTAAGAGTTGCTGAGATCTTGCAAGTCTGGGTAGCGCGCGGGCGCTTCCCTCCCCGGGAGGTATGCATGAATTTGGGGACCTATGCACCAACGCGGCAGAGTCTCTCTGAAGTGTGGGCAGGTTTACAGGCTTTGGCAAAGTCACATCAACGGTGCTCGGGTTCTCCGCACTTGGCGTTCCACTCCCTAAAGTAAGGGCTAGCCAGCCCGAAATTTTTGTACAGGTAGCGGCCACATCATCCCCTCCAGCCCATAGTAACTCTTGTGACATTGTCTCAAAGAGATCATCATCCCCCTGATTGGACAAGGAGTCTAACTTAAAGTCCCGCAACTCTTCCGTCAGCAAATAATTAGTCACAGTCTTAATTACGGTTTTATTAGACTTTTCCAGGGGGCAGCCTTCTTCCACCGATTTGGTCCGTCCGGACCTGGTAGTGGTCCCACTGCGGTTTCGAGAAGTCTTTACACATTCCACTTTCTCCAAAGCAGGCATGGTGACATCAGTGATAGTGGAATAGTTTATGTCCATCGGCTCCGGAGTAGTTCCTCCTATAGTAGCGGTAGTAGAAGCGGTGGCATCTCCCTCAGGGATGCTAGCGACATTAGGCATTGCTGCTATGGAAGGCCTCACCAAAGGAGTATAGGTAGCAGACTCTTCGGGTAGCCACGCCCATGGCCCAGGCGGTAGGCCTTCGGCAACATGATAGACTGCTCCACTTTGAAAAATTATTCCCCACAGCCAGGGCAGCGAACAAATGGCCAGGGGTTTACAATCAGTCCTTCACATTTTCCACAGAGCATCCCCAAGGCCTTGACGTCACCTGATGCATACAGGATGAAATGCCCTTGAGGGGCCAGGCAGATCCCTGTATCGGTCAGCATGGCTCCAGGGGGCCTCACACCCATCAGAACTCCCACAGACGGCATTTGGGGTCCCATGCTGGGCGACATTCCCCCGAACTCGAAACATCTCTGGGTTTATCGTTTTCTTTCTCTCCATTAAGAAAACACGACCTGCTTCTTCTCCTCCCACAACACACTCACGCGGTGCCTCGTGCAGGGAAATGAAACAGGCTAGACAAAATGGCACAGTCAAAAAAACAACCCTCTGTCCTTACATTCACCACGTGCACAGTTCTTTTGTTGTGAGGGGTAATGGCAAATCCCGGACTACGAGCCCCCACATGTAGCACTGACTCCCGAAGGAGCGGCTGAAATTATTGAGCTTACTGTTACCTTGTATGCATCTAGGGGTTTCCCAAGGTAGATGGCCCAAGAACTGTAGAGACTGATAACAGATCCACTTAAAGGGATTTTTATTTTCAAAAAGGTAGTTAACAACACAGTCTCTCAGTATAGGATCAGAGGGTTTAGGTGAAAAATCCAGGTACTCTTATTGTTAGATTCAGTATGAAAAAAATCTTTCACTTTGAATAAATCCAGAGAATAGCCATTCACAGCTGGATCCTCACCCTAATTGGATAGTCCTTCTCTCACCAGGCCTAGCAGCCAACAGGGTGCTTGAGTCAGGAACAAGTCTCTGCCACAGACTTTGCTATAGAACACATGAAGGAAACTTGAAAACTTGTAGAACACTTGTGTGGTACCAGTATCTTGCAGCCGGTCCTGTGATACCGCACGAGATTGCATTCACTTAGGTCCCTCAGCTTTTCCAGGCTCTTGTTGAGAAGGCGTGGCCTTCTCCTGAAGAGTACTCCCCTGGATAACTTCACAATTGCTGGGCCTCTCCACTAACCGAGACAGCACCGGACCACCCCCGAATCCTTCTTTCAGTTTCCTCACCTCGGGCCAGCCAGCCCCGAGACGTCAAATCGGGTGGATCCGCACCCCAGGCCATGGAAGTCCTGGGGGCTGGTGAGGAGGACCAGGACCATGCAGTCAGAACATACTTCTTGACCCGAACCCTGAAACACATGACATCCGCACCTTAAGTACCCTCTCCCAGAAGGCACAGAGTAACCTTAATGCACCCATCTAGACTGTGTTTTCATGCCTGCCAAAAGTGACAGCGCCCCCTATGGCCAGGCAGAACACCCTGTAGTCCAGTCAGACTGATGCTGAGGTCAAAAATTTAGAACAATTAAACCCAAACCAAACTGTGGTTTAAGGGTAACATTAAATTGTGAAAACATATAGCGCATGCTCTTCAGAAGCCGGCGCTACACATAAAATGGAAATATATTGCCATAAATAAAGTAAGGTATAAAAAAAAATGTAAAATAAGAAAATTCCCACGTATTGTGTTTGGGTTGGATGGCGGGGGATTCGTCAGAATTTCCGGGTCATAACATAAAAAATAATCAAAAATTTATTTTGTTCCATTCGTTATTTTTGGAT
Organism: Lithobates pipiens; assembly: GCF_037356315.1. Classification (NCBI taxonomy): domain Eukaryota; kingdom Metazoa; phylum Chordata; class Amphibia; order Anura; family Ranidae; genus Lithobates; species Lithobates pipiens. The sequence goes on from NW_027507903.1 coordinate 601,254,014, forward strand.
GCACCCAACTCCAATCGTTATCGTCCAATCAGCTCATTCCATTTCCAGGTTATTTTTTCAACTTTACTTCCGCTTTAACAAATGAATCCAAAACAAAACAATTTTTTTCGTCATGCACATCTCCACTCCCTGGCGAGCCATAAAATGAATTTTTTAACTGGAAACCTGCAAACCAGAAAGAAGGGAAATGCCATTCCACATTGGGCACCACACTGTCTGGGATCATTAGTCACTTGACAAAGATCAAAGGCTATATGTTTTCATCTTTCATAGGATCCAAAACGTTATTCATGGAGAGATGAGAGTTATTCATAATACGACTTATGAACTACATGCAATTACATATATTGGTACATTGGCATGGCCTTTTACAATCACCTTGGATTTTGCATAAACAGTTATGTGGCCCTGCCTGTCCTAAATCCAAACTCTGACTAGTAACTGGCTGGCCCATACTTCCTACAGCCACTTCAGAATGAAGAACTTCCGTATTTCTAAATTATACAATGTGGCCCTTGTACTCAAAAGTTTGAAGCCCCCTGGTGTGGAGGAAGGAGCGTCAGACTGTTAGTCTGTAGAGTGAGGTGCTAAATAAGCCCATAAGTCTAGAGAAAGGAGACTGGGAATGTCAGTCAGTAGAATGGGGTGCAGGATGTGTCCATAAGTCTTGAGCATGGAGAGTGGGGGTGTCAGTCTGTAAAGAGGGGTCTAGGTTGTGTCCATCAGTCTGGGAGAAGTAGAGTGGGGCCGTCAGTCTGTAGAGCAGGGTATAGGACGTCTCCATTGGTTTGGAGGAAGATTGGGGCTGTCAGTCTATAGCATGGGTGCTGGATGTGTGCATCTGGAGGAAGGAGAGGGGGACTCTGAGTCTGTAGGGGGTGCAGGATGTGTCCATCAGTCTGGGGGAAGGAGAGTGGGGCTGTCAGGCTGGAGAATGGTGTGCAGGATGTGTCCATCAGTCTGGGGAAGGAGAGTTGGTCTGTTAGTCTATAGAGCAGGGTACAGGATGTGTCCATCAGTCTGGAGGAAGGAGAGTGGGGCTGTCAGTCTGTAGAGCGGGGTGCAGGATGTGTCCATCAATCTGGGGGAAGGAGAGTGGGGCTGTCAGTCTGGAGAATGGTGTGCAGGATGTGTCCATCAGTCTGGGGAAGGAGAGGGGGGCTGTCAGTCTATAGAGCGGGGTACAGGATGTGTCCATCAGTCTAGAGTAAGGAGAGTGGGGCTGTCAGTCTGTAGAGCGGGGTGCAGGACGTGTCCGTCAGTCTGGAGGAAGGAGAGTGGGGCTGTCAGTCTGCAGAGTGGGGTGCAGGATGTGGCTGTCAGTCTGGGGAAGGAGAGTGGGGCTGTCAGTCTATAGAGCGGGGTACAGGATGTGTCCATCAGTCTAGAGTAAGGAGAGTGGGGCTGTCAGTCTGTAGAGCGGGGTGCAGGACGTGTCCGTCAATCTGGAGGAAAGAGAGTGGGGCTGTCAGTCTGTAGAGCGGGGTGCAGGACGTGTCCGTCAGTCTGGAGGAAGGAGAGTGGGGCTGTCAGTCTGTAGAGTGGGGTGCAGGATGTGGCTGTCAGTCTGGAGGAAGGAAAGTGGGGCTGTTAGTCTGTAGAGCGGGGTGCAGGACGTGTCCGTCAATCTGGAGGAAAGAGAGTGGGGCTGTCAGTCTGTAGAGCGGGGTGCAGGACGTGTCCGTCAGTCTGGAGGAAGGAGAGTGGGGCTGTCAGTCTGTAGAGTGGGGTGCAGGATGTGGCTGTCAGTCTGGAGGAAGGAAAGTGGGGCTGTCAGTCTGTAGAGTGGGGTGCAGGACGTGTCCGTCAGTCTGGGGGAAGGAGAGTTGGTCTGTCAGTCTGGAGAGCGGAGTGCAGGACATATCCATACCCCTAGACATTTTATTTAGGTCTTTTCAGCTAAACTCACACCCCTCTGCAGTGAACAAGGAAGTTGTAGTCCCCTGAATACATTTTAATAACAATATACAAAGTATATAGAATAGGATGTCTGGAATGTTATTTAATCAGTGAAACTGTATTACAAGCACACATCAGCAGATGGGGATCTAAGCTCACGTTTCAGAGACACACATTCCCCTTCACACTGCAATCATTGCTCAATTCACCCTCTACATTCATATACAATGTAATAGCTGAATGTTGGATGTCTTCTATATGTATAATAAAGAGCTCATTCAGCACAATGCTGGCTGCACACATTCATCTCTACTACTGTAATGATTATATAATGGATTTATACCTTCAATCCATTAATAGGAGATTACGTGCATGGTTAGGTTGCAGCAATGGCTTCTGCATGATGAATTCTTCTTCTTTACATTTTTCTTGTTTTGTAATACACAGATTAGCAGAAAATAAACGTTCAATCCACAGTTTTGCCTAATAGCAACCACAGAGGCCATATTTTGGAGGGCGCAAACAAACTGAAAAATACTGAACCCCCATTAATTGCAGCCATTGTGCCCATCGAATGCAGCCATTGTGCCCATCATTTGCAGCCATTGTGCCCATCAATTGCAGCCATTGTGCACATCAAACGCAGCCACTGTGCCAATCATATGCAGCCACTTGTGCCCATCAAACGCAGCCACTTGTGCCCATCATTTGCAGCCATTGTGCCCATCAAATGCAGCCACATGTGCCCATCATTTGCAGCCACATGTGCCCATCATTGCAGCCACTTGTGCCCATCATATGCAGCCACAAGTGCCCATCAAACGCAGCCACAAGTGCCCATCATATGCAGCCACAAGTGCCCATCATATGCAGCCACAAGTGCCCATCATATGCAGCCACTTGCGCCCATCATATGCAGCCACTGTGCCCATCAAACGCAGCCACTGTGCCCATCAAACGCAGCCACTGTGCCCATCATATGCAGCCACGTGTGCCCATCATTTGCAGCCACGTGTGTGCCCATCATTTGCAGCCACTTATGCCCATCATATGCAGCCACTTATGCCCATCATATGCAGCCACTTATGCCCATCATATGCAGCCACATGTGCCCATCATATGCAGCCACTTGTGCCCATCATTTGCAGCCACTGTGCGCCCATCATATGCAGCCACTTGTGTCCATCATATGCAGCCACTGTGCCCACCACCCCCCCCCCCCTGGCTCTGGCTGCACAATCCAACCCCCCCGCTCTGACATTGTGGCACCACGACCTCCACTCCAGCGCGTGTCTCTGAGTCCTCTGCTCCTCTTCCTAAGCGCCAGGCATCTAATAGGGTGGCCTGGCGCTTTGGCCAATCAGGAAACAGGTCTGACGCCCTGCCTCCTGATTGGCGGGGAGGAACGTTAGTGTGAAAATAGCAAAAATGTATTTGCAATTGTCGCACAATTGGGTGGAATCAGGGCACACTCTCTGCGCCCAAAGCCCACCCTATTTTGAAGCCTATTAGAGCCTCTGGCTCTAATCAGGTGCTTCAAAAAGTACCACCCCCTCCCACCCCCGTCATGGGAATCCATGCGCCCGGCGTCCTGAAAGAGGCCGGGCGCATGGATGGGGGGGGCGGCGCCCACACTGCACGGGTAGCAGGCCTCATTCACACCGATGCCAAAACCTGTACACCATGAATGGTGACATGAATCTATGTGGCTTGAGCCGCCAGATGCTGTGTGCCTCCTATTCAAGTCTATGGGGATGCAGTGGCTGCATAGACACAGCCCTTCGCCCTAATGTGACATGAATGTGAATGCGGGTGAGTGCCCCCGAGCTCAACTAGTATACAGAATATTCATTTTTATTTTTTATATTTTGCATGTCTCTATTTTTTTTTTCTCTTCCTTTACAACACAGCAAGTATGATAGCAAAAAGCAACAATTAAAGTGTCATTTCAGCTTTTGGCGCCTCTGGCGTTTTTCTTTCAGCGCATTTTTTTGTCACGCAACAGCACAGAAAAAGCCCATGCACTTGACTGAGCTTCCCTGTGTGCAACAAAGGCAAACATTCCATCTGCGTGACAAATAAAGGGGGGTTTGGACAAACCCTTTAGCCCTGACTTGGATGCCTACAAAGGTCAGATTTTACTCATCTGCATTCAATATTTTTTCCGAATGAAAAAAAGGGAACCTGTTGCTTTAACCATTTATAAAAGGTGCGCTGGAATTAAGCTTTAATTTGCCTCTTACTTAACCGCTTTCAGTCTGCCATACATATATACACTATATTGTCAAAAGTATTGGGACGTCTGCCTTTACACACAAATTAACTTTAATGGCATCCCAGTCTTAGTCCGTAGGGTTCAATATTGAGTTGGCCCACCCTTTGCAGCTATAACAGCTTCACCTCTTCTGGGAAGGCCGTCCACAAGGTTTAGGAGTGTGTCTATGGGAATGTTTGACCATTCTTCCAGAAGTACATTTGTGAGGTCAGGTACTGATGTTGGTTTAGAAAGCCTGGCTCACAGTCTCCACTCTAATTCATCCCAAAGGTGTTCTATCGGGTTGCGGTCAGGACTCTGTGCAGGCCAATCAAGTTCCTCCACCCCAAACTCGCTCATCCATATCTTTATGGACCCTGCTTTGTGCACTGGTGCGCAGTCATGTTGGGAACAGGAAGGGACCATTCCCAAACTGTTCCCACAAAGTTGGGAGCAGGAAATTGTCCAAAATGTCTTGGTATAGCTGACGCCTTAAGAGTTCCCTTCACTGAAACTAAGGGGCCAAGCCCAACCCCTGAAAAACTACCCCACACACATCATAATCCACCCTCCACCACATGATTTGGTCCATTGTACAAAGCAATGTCCATAAAGACATGGATGAGCGAGTTTGGGGTGGAGGAACTTGACAAGCCTGACCTCAACCCAATTATAGTAGAGACTGAGAGCCAGGCCTTCTCGTCCAACATCAGTGCCTGACCTCAGAAATGTGCTTCTGAAAGAATGGTCAAACATTCCCATAGATACACTCCTAAACCTTGTGGGCAGCCTTCCCAGAAGAGTCGAAGCTGTTATAGCTGCAGAGGGTGGGCCAACTCAATATTGAACCCTACGGACTAAGATTGGGATGCCATTCCCAGGTTGAGGTCAGGACTCAGCATTTAGGAGTGTGTCTATGTGAATGTTTGACCATTCTTCTAGAGTCGCATTTGTGAGGTCAGGCACTGATGTTGGATGAGAAGTCCTGATCTCCGCTCTAATTCATCCCAAAGTGTTCCCCCACCTCAAATTTGCTTATCCATGTCTTTATGGGCCTTGCTTTATGCACTGGTCCAAATCATTTGGTGGAACGGGGGAATCAGGTATGTGGTTGATTTTCAGGAGTTGGGCTTGGCCCCTTAGTTCCAGTGAAGGGAACTCTTAAGACGTCAGCATACCAAGACATTTTGGACAAATTCATGCTCCCAACTTTGTGGGAACAGTTTGGGGATGGCCTCTTCCTGTTCCAAAATGACTGCACACCAGTGCACAAAGCAAGGTCCATAAAGACATGGATGAACGATTTTGGGGTGGAAGAACTTGACTGGCCTGCAAAGTGTCCTGGCCTCAACCCGATAGAACACCTTTGGGATGATTTAGAGCGGAGACTGCAAACCAGGCCTTCTCGTGCAACATCAGTACCTGACCTCACAAATGTGCTTCTGGAAGAATAGTCAAACATTCCCATAGACACACTCCTAAACCTTGTGGACAGCCTTCCCAGAAGAGTTGAAGCTGTTATAGCTGGAAAGGGTGGGCCAACTCAATATTGAACCCTATGGACTAAGACTGGGATACCATTAAATTTCATGTGCGTGTAAAGGCTGGTGTCCTAATACTTTTGACAATATAGGGTATATGCGCTCTTAGCCTAATACGTGTTTTACAAAAGTTATGGAGAGTTTTAAAAAAAGACAAAAGTGCAATTCATCAGAATGCCACTAGATGGCGGTATAGTAAAAGCATCCATATCACTCCAGGTATAATAAACTAGAATTACACATAAAGTAGCCAAAACAATTGTAACATGCGTAGAAAAAAGCAGCAGCAAGGTGGATAAATTGGGCAGATGTTAACATCCTAAAGCTGTAAGTATTTCTAGTTTCCTCATTTGAATTTAAATGAAAATGCCCAGGGTGAGGATTTTATATATTTCTTGCGTGTAATAAAGCAAGGAAGGGTTAAGTTATAAACTATATAGCTTATAAATCCATTCAGCTGAAAAGATTTCCCCTCGCTTCCTGTTTTGTCTGGAATTTGTCACCAGCACAGGAAGTGAGAAGATATATCCACTGTGATGTCGGCATCCAACCAATGGCCCTCCAGATGTTGCCGAACTGCAAGTCCCATGAGGCATAAGACTCTGACAGTTACAAGCATGATTCCCAATATCAGAGGAAGGCCACAGGTTGAGCACCTATGTCCTAGGCCAGTGATGGCGAACCTTGGCACCCCAGATGTATTGGAACTACATTTCTCATGATGCTCTTGCACTCTACGTTGTACTTCAGCATCATGGGAAATGTAGTTCCAAAACATCTGAGGTGCCAAGGTTCACCATCACTGCCCTATGAGGACACATAAAAAATCCAGACAGATGTTCGAAACTTTTTTTTACATTTTTTTGTTTTATTTTTAGATACAAAAGAACAAGAGAGCCAACATGTTTCAGGTGTACACATGCTTCATCGGGACTGTTTTATGTAACCTAAAAAATGTTTGCAAACAATCAGGACGAACATTGCTGTAATTCCTCTATTATGTGTGGTTGGTATATTGTCAGTGTCATCTAGTGACCGCAGTGCATTTTGTTTTCTGATTATGGCATAAAACATTAGTTGTGTGACAAACATCCTCACAGTCAGAACCAAAATGACTGTATTTTCTCAAATATAAGTAGTTCTTATATCCTCAGCTACACCTGGAGGCAATTTTGTTTTTCAGGAAGGCCATAAGCAGGAAGCAAAAATGTATTAGATGGCACTGACAATATAGAAACCACACATATAAACGTATTGTGGCCACTAGATGGCACTGACAATATAGGAACCACAGGTATAAATGTATTGTGGCCACTAGATGGCAATGACAATATAGGAACCACAGGTATAAATGTATTGTGGCCACTAGATGGCAATGACAATATAGGAACCACACGTATAAATGTATTGTGGCCACTAGATGGCACTGACAATATAGGAACCACAGGTATAAATGTATTGTGGCCACTAGATGGCAATGACAATATAGGAACCACACGTATAAATGTATTGTAGCCACTAGATGGCAATGACAATATAGGAACCACACGTATAAATGTATTGTAGCCACTAGATGGCATTGACACTATAGGAACTATATAAGGGGATGGCAAAAATGTATTGTGGCCACTAAGTGACACTTACAATACAGAAACCACACATATAAATTTGTTGTGGCCACTAGATGGGGCTGACAATATAGGAACCACATATAAATGTGTTGTGGTCACTAGATGGCACTGACAATATAGGAACCACACGTATAAATGTGTTGTGGCCACTAGATGGCACTGACAATATAGGAACCACACGTATAAATGTGTTGTGGTCACTAGATGGCACTGACAATATAGGAACCACACATATAAATGTGTTGTTGTCACTAGATGGTACTGACAATATAGGAACCACACGTATAAATGTGTTGTGGTCACTAGATGGCACTGACAATATAGGAACCACACATATAAATGTGTTGTGGTCACTAGATGGCACTGACACTATAGGAACCACATGTATAAATGTGTTGTGGCCACTAGATGGGACTGACAATATAGGAACCACATATATAAATGTATTGTGGCCACTAGATGGTGCTGACAATATAGGAACCACATATATAAATGTATTGTGGCCACTAGATGGTGCTGACAATATAGGAACCACACATATCAGAGGAAGTACGGCAATCATGGTTCCGATTGCGTGGAATTTTGTCACATCCACACAAAGAACGTTTGACCCTCTGGTGTAGGATCTGATTATACAAATTCACTTATCACAATCTCATTGAGTCTGGACATTTTTTTTAGGTTACATAATATAGAACATAACAAAACAGATGCAGCGCTAATAACAAACTCATAAATATGTATGAAAATAGGTGATCAAATACAAAAAGAAAAAAATATGATAAAAAAAGAAAAAAAAACTAATGCAGAGTCCCATTAAAAAGAATGGTAAAAAAACAAAGTGTCCACACAAATGAATGAATGAAGTAATAATAATAACATCCGTGACGTGTCTTCAAGAGCATGCAGAGTGCGTCCTCGTCACCACAAACTGTATATAAATTGCCTTATGGCCAATAACTGCAAGCGCCAGCGGTTCCAGTAGAAGCATCAGACATTCGGGCCGGAAGCAGACAAGGACACCTCAGAGACTCCAGGTAGAAGAGGAGGTCAACAAGCAGCTCATACACTCATTAGAGAGCTGTGTGATGGGGAGCCTCAGGATCCGCTATTCAGCGCATGCCCCGCAGCCTTTCTCTCTGTACACTGCCAGCCTAGCGCTGTGTGCCTAGGAAGATGGACAAGTGTGAACTAACATAATATAGAAGAGGAGAAGGGCTCCTAACATAATATAGAAGAGGAGAAGGGCTCCTAACATAATATAGAAGAGGAGAAGGGCTCCTAACATAATATAGAAGAGGAGAAGGGCTCCTAGCATAATATAGAAGAGGAGAAGGGCTCCTAACATAATATAGAAGAGGAGAAGGGCTCCTAACATAATATAGAAGAGGAGAAGGGCTCCTAACATAATATAGAAGAGGAGAAGGGCTCCTAACATAATATAGAAGCCCTGATGAAGGAGGGGTGGAGCACCCAAAACATGTCGGCTCACTTATTCCACTGATTATATAGGAAGAAAACATTTTTGCCCAGTCTCTTTCGTATTGTTGAACCATAAACACTGATCTTACCTGAGGTAAGTGAGGCCTGCAGTTCTTTAGATGTTGTTCTGGGTTCTTTTATGACCTCCTGGATGAGTCGTCGTCATGCTCCTGGAATAATTTTTGTAGGCCGGCCACTCCTGGGAAGGTTCACCACTGTTCCAAGTAGGGTTGCCACCTTTTCTTTAAGCCAAACCTGAACACCCAAATGCAGCGCATGGCAAATTTTTTTGTAGTACATTAAATTCATTACCTCTGTACATTGTAAGGAACAGCATTTTTTTATGTAGTATACACTATACATATAGTTTTGTGATTTAATAACATTTCTGGAGGGTATGATGGGGGATTATGTACAGGAGTGGAGTGTGGAAGGTATGATGGGGACAGTATGTACAGGAGAGGAGTCCAGAGGGTATAATAGGGGCAGTATATATGGGAGAGGAGTGCGAAGGGGATGATGAGGGCAGTATGTACAGGAGAGGAGTGGGGGGGTATGATGGGGGCAGTATGTACAGGAGAGGAGTGTGGGAGGGTATTATGGGGCAGTATGTACAGGAGAGGAGTGTGGAGGGTATGATGGGGGCAGTATGTACAGAAGAGGAGTGTGGAGGGTATGATGGGGGCAGTATGTACAGGAGAGAAGTGTGGAGGGTATTATGGGGGCAGTATGTACAGGAGAAAAGTGCAGAGGGTATGATGGGGGCAATATGTACAGAAGAGGAGTGTGGGAGGGTATGATGGGGCAGTATGTACAGGAGGAGAGGAGTGCGGAGGGTATGATGGGGCAGTATGTACAGGAGAGAAGTGCAGAGGGAATGATGGGGGCAGTATGCACAGAAGCAAAGTGCAGAGGGCATGATGGGGGCAGTATGTACAGGAGAGGAGTGTGGAGGCTATGATGGGGGCAGCATGTACAGGGGAGGAGTGCGGAGGTTATGATGGGGACAGTATGTACAGGAGAGGATTGCGGAGGGTATGATGGGGGCAGTATGTACAGAAGAGGAGTGCGGAGGGTATGATGGGGGCAGTGTGTACATTAGAGTAGTGCTGAGGGTATGAAGGGGGCAGTATGTACAAGGGAGGAGTGCGGAGGGTATGATGGGGACAGTATGTACAGGAGAGGAGTGCGGAGGGTATGATGGGGGCAATATGTACAGAAGAGGAGTGCGGAGGGTATGATGGGGGCAGTGTGTACATTAGAGTAGTGCTGAGGGTATGAAGGGGGCAGTATGTACAAGGGAGGAGTGCGGAGGGTATGATGGGGACAGTATGTACAGGAGAGGAGTGCGGAGGGTATGATGGGGGCAGTATGTACAGAAGAGGAGTGCGGAGGGTATGATGGGGGCAGTGTGTACATTAGAGTAGTGCTGATGGTATGAAGGGGGCAGTATGTACAAGGGAGGAGTGCAGAGGGTATGATGGGGACAGTATGTACAGGAGAGGAGTGCGGAGGGTATGATGGGGGCAGTGTGTACATTAGAGTAGTGCTGAGGATATGAAGGGGGCAGTATGTACAAGGGAAGAGTGCGGAGGGTATGATAGGGATAGTATGTACAGGAGAGGAGTGCGGAGGGTATGATGGGGCAGTATGTACAAGGGAGGACTGTGGAGGGTATGATGGGGACAGTATGTACAGGAGAGGAGTGCGGAGGGTATGATGGGGGCAGTATGGGAAGGGGTTACTTGCAGTGTCTGTGGGGTGACCAGAGAGTGATGTCCCTCAGATGGGGGGCGTAGGAAGCAGCTGTCTGTATGAAGTGATGTCTGGGGGTGATGTAAGCTGGGGGAAGTTGGGGTCTGAGAAGTGGTCAGATAGTAATGTCTATAATTAAAAAAAAATCTATTGTGGTCATCTACTAAAATATACAACAATACTACTGAATGAAGACAATCTGTTATAAGATGCCACCCCCAGAACCCTGTATGTACAGATGATAAGGTAATTGATGACAATTCATGTAACCCTGTGTTATCCAGGCTCTGAGTCTGGACAATCAGTGGTGTACACTCACCACATACACACAGGGTTATACACACAGGGTTATACACACAGGGTTATACACACAGGGTTAAGTGAATAGTTATAAATGACTTCACATAATGTGGACAGAGAATGGGGGAAGTTTGTATACATAGATAAGTGTGCTGCTTGGGAGATACTGATTCTCCTTCTCTTAACCCTTCACAAAAGAAATCCTCCTGGAACTTTGCACCCTAGGAAACTTTCCTTAGTAAAATAAAAAGTCGGCTCACCTCCTAGTGAGCAGCGGGCAGCCCAACAGGAGCTCCAGTGATCTCCTCAGCTCCGCCTCCCCTTTCTCTCAGAACATGGCACTAGTGATTGGAGAGGGGGGTCAGACATAACAGAGACTGCAGGAGCCTGGAGGGGGGAGACAGAAAGGAGCTTCGGATTCCCAACACACACACCAGAACAGTGTGTGTATTTATTGAGGAGAAATGATACTGCTGCTGTGACTGTCTCCACAATGACAAGCATGTTAATGAAACTCCCCCCTGCCAGAATGGTCTGTCCAGGTTTCAGGCAGTCTGAAAACTGGGCAGATGATTCAGAACCGGGACTGTCCAGGTGAATCCCGTACAGGTGGCAACCCTAGTTCCAAGTTATCTCCATTTGTGGATATTGACAGTTGGTATGATGCCCTCATGGGCGTCCGCAGGTAGGGGCAAGGGGGGGTCAAGTGCCCCCCCCCCCCCCGCAATCAGGGATCAGATCTTAAATTCTGCATAGTTGCGTTGCTATAGGGGTGCGGGCAGCCCCTACCCGGGTGCCACCCACCAGTGGGGTGACACTATCAAGGTGCTGTCAAGTCCTCCAGTGTAGTGTGACTTTGGCTCTTTTCCCTGCTCAGTCCAGCAGAGAACTCGGTGGAGCTGTGACAGGAGAAAGGCGAGCTGCTGGCTATCAGAGGTTTCCCCCGCTCCCCCCCCCCATTTTCTCCTGTCAGGGAGAAGAGACGGCGGCTCTCACCAGGTTCCCCGCCCAGCTTCCTGCCCGCTCCTTCCCTACTGGCCATAACTGAGGGCCAGGAGAGCATCATGAGACATGTAGTCCCAAAGATTGGCAGCCCCATTTTCCACAGGGGGAGGCAACAGCTCCATCAAGAGAGAGATTGAGAGACTGTAGTCTGGAAAAAAGCTGAGGGAGAGAGCTACAGGACAAAGAATGAGGAGTGTGCTAGACCGAAACCAGAGAGAGAGCCACACTGCCCAGCACCACCAGAGAGAGAGCCACACTGCCCAGTGCCACCAGAGAGAGAAACACACCACCCAGCACCACCAGAGAGAGAGCCACACTGCCCAGTGCCACCAGAGAGAGAGACACACTGCCCAGTGCCATCAGAGAGAGAAACACACCATCCAGCACCACCAGAGAGAGAGCCACACTGCCCAGTGCCACCAGAGAGACAGACATACCACCCAGCACCACCAGAGAGAGAGCCACACTGCCCAACACCACCCGAGAGAGAGTCACACCATCCAGTGCCACCAGAGAGAGAGCCACACTGCCCAGCACCACCAGAGAGAGATCCACACTACCCAGCACCACCAGAGAGAGAGCCACGCCATCCAGAGCCACCAGAGAGAGAGCCACACTACCCAGCACCACCCAAGAGAGAGCCACACTACCCAGCACCACCAGAGAGAGAGCCACACCATCCAGAGCCACCAGAGAGAGCCACACTGCCCAGCACCACCAGAGAGAGAGCCACGCTGCCCAGCACCACCAGAGAGAGAGCCACACTGCCCAGTGCCACCAGAGAGAGACACACACCACCCAGCACCACCAGAGAGAGAGCCACACTGCCCAGCACCACCCGAAAGAGAGAGCCACACCATCCAGTGCCACCAGAGAAAGAGCCACACTGCCCAGCACCACCAGAGAGAGAGCCACACTACTCAGCACCACCAGAGAGAGAGCCACACCATCCAGTGCCACCAAAGAGAGAGCCACACGGCCCAGCATCACCAGAGAGAGAGACACACTACCCAGCACCACCAGAGAGAAAGCCACGCCATCCAGTGCCACCAGAGAGAGAGCCACACTGCCCAGCACCACCAGAGAGAGAGACACGCTGCCCAGCACCACCAGAGAGAGAGCCACACTGCCCAGTGCCACCAGAGAGAGACACACCACCCAGCACCACCATAGAGAGAGCCACACTGCCCAGCACCACCCGAGAGAGAGCCACACCATCCAGTGCCACCAGAGAGAGAGAGCCACACTGCCCAGCACCACCCGAGAGAGAGCCATACTACCCAGCACCACCAGAGCGAGAGCCACACCATCCAGTGCCACCAGAGAGAGCCACACTGCCCAGCATCACCAGAGAGAGAGCCACACTGCCCAGCACCACCAGAGAGAGAACTACACTACCCAGCACCACCAGAGAGAGAGCCACGCCATCCAGAGCCACCAGAGAGAGAGCCACACTGCCCAGCACCACCAGAGAGAAAGCCACACCATCCAGTGCCACCAGAGAGAGAGCCACACTGCCCAGCACCACCAGAGAGAGAGCCACACTACCCAGCACCACCAGAGAGAAAGCCACACTGCCCAGTGGCACCAGAGAGAGAGCCACACTACCCAGAACCACCAGAGAGAGAGAGCCACACTGCCCAGCGCCACCCGAGAGAGAGCCACACCATCCAGCACCACCAGAGAGAGAGTTACACTACCCAGCACCACCAGAGAGAGAGCCACACCATCCAGAGCCACCATAGAGAGAGCCACACTGCCCAGCACCACCAGAGAGAGAGCCACGCTGCCCAGCACCACCAGAGAGAGAGCCACACTGCCCAGTGCCACCAGAGAGAGACACACACCACCCAGCCCCACCAGAGAGAGAGCCACACTGCCCAGCACCACCCGAGAGAGAGCCACACCATCCAGTGCCACCAGAGAAAGAGCCACACTGCCCAGCACCACCAGAGAGAGAGCCACACCATCCAGTGCCAGCAAAGAGAGAGCCACACGGCCCAGCACCACCAGAGAGAGAGACACACTACCCAGCACCACCAGAGAGAAAGCCACGCCATCCAGTGCCACCAGAGAGAGAGCCACACTGCCCAGCACCACCAGAGAGAGAGACACACTGCCCAGCACCACCAGAGAGAGAGCCACACTGCCCAGTGCCACCAGAGAGAGAGACACACCGCCCAGCACCACCAGAGAGAGAGCCACACTGCCCAGCACCACCCGAGAGAGAGCCACACCATCCAGTGCCACCAGAGAGAGAGCCACACTGCCCAGCACCACCGGAGCGAGAGCCACACCATCCAGTGCCACCAGAGAGAGCCACACTGCCCAGCACCACCAGAGAGAGAGCCACACTGCCCAGCACCACCAGAGAGAGAGCCACGCCATCCAGAGCCACCAGAGAGAGAGCCACACTGCCCAGCACCACCAGGGAGAGAGCCACACTGCCCAGCACCACCAGAGAGAGAGCCACACCATCCAGTGCCACCAGAGAGAGAGCCACACTGCCCAGCACCACCAGAGAGAGAGACACACTATGCAGCACCACCAGAGAGAGAGCCACGCCATCCAGAGCCACCAGAGAGAAAGCCACACTGCCCAGCACCACCAGAGAGAGAGACACACTACTCAGCACCCCCAGAGAGAGAGCCACACCATCCAGTGCCACCAGAGAGAGAGCCACACGGCCCAGCACCACCAGAGAGAGAGACAAACTACCCAGCACCACCAGAGAGAAAGCCACGCCATCCAGTGCTACCAGAGAGAGAGACACACTGCCCAGCGCCACCAGAGAGAGAGACATACTGCCCAGTGCCACCAGAGAGAGAGACACACCACCCAGAGCCACCAGAGAGAGAGACACACCACCCAGAGCCACCAGAGAGAGAGCCACACTGCCCAGCGCCACCCGAGAGAGAACCACACCATCCAGTGCCACCAGAGAGAGAGCCATACTGCCGAGCACCACCAGAGAGAGAGACACATTACCCAGCACCACCAGAGAGAAAGCCACACTGCCCAGTGGCACCAGAGAGAGAGCCACACTACCCAGAACCACCCGAGAGAGAGTGCCACACTGCCCAGCGCCACGTGAGAGAGATAGCCATACTACTCAGCACCACCAGAGAGAGGGCCACACCATCCAGTGCCACACGGCCCAGCACCACCAGAGAGAGAGCCATACTACCCAGCACCACCAGAGAGAAAGCCACGCCATCCAGTGCCACCAGAGAGAGAGACATACTGCCCAGCACCAACAGAGAGAGTGACACGCTGCCCAGCACTACCAGAGAGAGAGCCACACTGCCCAGTGCCACCAGAGAGAGAGAGACACACCACCCAGCACCACCAGAGAGAGAGCCACACTGCCCAGCACCACCCAAGAGAGAGCCACGTCGTCCAGTGCCACCAGAGAGAGCCACACTGCCCAGCACCACCAGAGAGAGAGCCACACTACCCAGCACCACCAGAGCGAGAGCCACACAATCCAGTGCCACCAAAGAGAAAGAGCCACACTCCCCAGCACCACCAGAGAGAGAGCCACACTACCCAGCACCACCAGAGAGAGAGCCACACCATCCAGTGCCACCAGAGAGAGAGCCACACCATCCAGTGCCACCAGAGAGAGACACACTGCCCAGCACCACCAGAGAGAGAGCCACGCTGCCCAGCGCCACCAGAGAGAGAGACACACTGCCCAGTGCCACCAGAGAGAGAGACACACCACCCAGCATCACCAGAGAGAGAGCCACACTGCCCAGCGCCACCCGAGAGAGAACCACACCATTCAGTGCCACCAGAGAGAGAGCCACACTGCCCAGCACCACCAGAGAGAGAGCCACACTACCCAGCACCACCAGAGAGAAAGCCGCATTGCCCAGTAGCACCAGAGAGAGAGCCACACTACCCAGAACCCCCAGAGAGAGAGAGCCACACTGCCCAGCGCCACACGAGAGAGAGCCACACCGTCCAGTGCCACCACAGAGAGAGCCACACTGCCCAGCACCACCAGAGAGAGAGCCACGCTGCCCAGCACCACCAGAGAGAGAGCCACACTGCCCAGCACCACCAGAGAGAGAGCCACACTGCCCAGCGCCACCTGAGAGCCACACTGCCCAGCGCCACCCGAGAGAGAGCCACACTGCCCAGTGCCACCTGAGAGAGAAAGGCTGAGCCACTACCAAGGTACAGACATACTAAACTACTGACCAGAGTCGCCCCCGGGGAACCCAGAGTGAGCGACCGTCCAGCCGGAGGTATCACTGCTGTAGTTTGACTGGGTCTGGTAAGAGGGCCTGTTGGCCATTATCCATTACTTATCCTTGAGAATGTACTACGTCTGCAGTCTCTCACCATGATAATGTCGAAAAGGGGCGGTGCATGGGTGACCCTAAAATGATGCTCCCCCCCCTGAAAAAAGTTCTGTGGACGCCCATGGATGCCCTTACTGCTTCCTACACTTCTATCACCCCCCTCCCCCCAATATATCCCCCCCCCCGCCCCACACTCTTTTTGGGCTCGCTCTGGTACAAGTAGGCAGCCTTATTGATGAGACTCAGCTTGGGCAACATTGGGCAGCATTGCCGTACTTCCTCTATTATGTGTGGTTCCTATATCATCAGCACCATCTAGTGGTCATAAGTATTATTATTAATTAATTCATAATAATAGGAGATTTAGTGCCTCGTATGCATCTACACTGCAATAAAAAAAACCTGACGAGGTTCTAATCTATTCCCAATCCCTTCTAAACCAGGAAACAGGTTTTGGTTGGAGGAGGTCTTTACACCTGTAACCAGCAGGGAGCAGGAGAGAGCATGTATCACAAATAATGATAGTCCAATGAACTGGTGATTATGTTGCAAATGCAGGTCCGGTTTTTATGTGCACTTTAACACTTACCCTGATCCTAACACGTAACCTCATCTTGACCACAAAATGTAAGCTCCCCAACACTAAAAAAAGCACAACTCCAGCCAGAAATATATATATTATGCTTAAAGTGGGTGAGTGCACAGTGATTAGCTCATCTCTCTGTCACTCTGCTCTCTCCTCCTATCAGCATGTTCCTTGTCTGATTGGCTCCTTCTGCTTCTTCCTCTCCCATTATAAGCAAGTAACAGAATCACAAGTTTCCTCTGAGATTGTGTCATATTGAATCCACCCCCACACTGTGACTGGACAGTGAAAGGAGAAGCAGCACAGTGCTATGAGCTCATCTCTCTGTCAATCTGTTCTCTCCTCCTATCAGCATTCTCCATGTCTTATTGGTTCCTTTTGCTTCTTCTTCTCGTACTCTGAGCTTGTACCAGCATCGCCAACTTCCTCTGAGCTCATGTCATAATAGATCCACCCCAGACCGTGACTGGACAGTGGAAGAGGAAGCAGTACAGTAATGAGCTAATTTCTCCTGCCACTCTGCTCTCTCCTCCTATCAGCATGTTCATTGTTTGATTGGCTCCTTCTGTTTCTTCCTTTCCCATTCTAAGCATGTAGCGGCATCATCAGCTTCCTCTGAGCCCATGTCATAATCGATCTGCCCTCAGACTGGTGGGACAGTAAAATGAGAAACAGCACAATGATAATCTCGGTTCTCTGTCACTCTGCTCTCACCACCTATCAGCATAATTTTTGTCTGGCTGGCTGCTTTTGCTTCTTCCTCTCCCACTCTGAGCTTGTACCAGTGTCATCAGCTTCCTCTGAGCCCACGTCATAACAGATCCACCCCCCGGATTGTGACTGGACAGTGAAAGAAAAAGCAGCACAGTGATAAGCTAATTTCTCTGTCACTCTACTCTCCCCTCCTATCAGCATGTTCCTTGTCTGATTGGCTTCTTCTGCTTCTTCCCTTCCCACACTGAGCATGTACCAGCGTCATCGGCTTCCTCTGAGCCTGTGTTATAATGCATCCACCCCAAGAGTGTGACTGGACAGTGAAGGAAGAAACAGCACAGTGATGAGCTAATTTCTCTGTCACTCTGCTCTTTACTCCTATCAGCATGTTCCATGTCTGATTGGCTCCTTCAGCTTCTTCCTCTTCCACTCTGAGCATGTACCAGCATCATAAGTTTCCTCTGAGCCTGTGTTATAATGGATCCATCCCATGACTGGACAGTGAAAGGAGAAGCAGTACAGTGATGAGCTGATCTCTCTCACTCTGCTCTCTCCTCCTATCAGCATGATCCATGTCTGATTGGCTCCTTCTGCTTCTTCTCCAGCTCTGAGCATGTACCAGCACCATTGGCTTTCTCTGAGCCCCTGTTATAATGAATGCACCCCAAGACTGTGACTGGACAGTGAAAGAAGAAGCAGCACAGTCATGATCTAATTTCTCTGTCACTCTGCTCTCTCCTCCTATCAGCATGTTCTTTCTACATATACAAATTTTTAAAAAAGCAACAAAAAAAATAACAAAAATACAAAAACATTTAAAAACATCAAGAAAAACCCAACAAAACACAAAATACAAAAACATGTATAAATGAAAAAAATGCATAAACATATATACATTTTTGTAAAAAAAAAAACAAAAAAAAAAAACGAAAAAACATTTATAAATGTAAAAAAAAAATCAAAAACATGTATAAAAACATGTATAAATGTAAAAAACAAAGCAACCAAACATAAAAAAAAAAACCCCAAAGCAAACAAACAACAAAAAATACTAAAACATGTCTAAATGAAAAAAAAATGCATAAACATATATACTTTTTTTAAAACAAAAGCAACAAAAATATCAAAAAACATTTATAAATGTAAAAAAAAACACAAACAAAAAACACTAAAACATGCATAAATTTAAAAAAGCAAAAAAACCACAAAAACATGAAAAAACAACAACAAAAAATACAAAAACATGTATAAATTAAAAAAAAGCAATAAAAACATAAAAAACAAAAAAAACTAACAAACAAAAAAAACAAAAAAATACTAAAAACATATATCACTTAAAAAAAGCAACAAAAAATGCAAAAACATGTATAAATAAAAAAAAATACATAAACCTATTTCAATAAAAAAAAAAAATGCAAAAACATGTATAAATTTAAAAAAGTAACAAAAACATAAAAAACAAGCACAAACAAAAAATACTAAAACATGCATTAATTAAAAAAAGCAAGAAACACAAAAACATGAAAAAAAACAACAATAAAATACAAAAACATGTATAAATTTTTAAAAAAAGCAACATAAACGTAAAAAAAAAATCCAAATCAAACAAACAATAAAAACAAAAAATACTAAAACATGTATAAATGAAAAAAAAAAAATACCTAAACATATATCACCTAAAAAAAGCAACAAAAAAATACAAAAACATTTTAAAATGAAAAAAATGTATGTCAATTTTAAAAAAGCAACAAAAACATAAAAAACAAAACAAAAAAACAACACAAACAAAAAATAAAACATTCATAAATTTAAAAAAGCAAAAAATACAAAAACACGAAAAAACAAAATCATGTATATATATATATTTTTTTTTTTTAAAACACAGACTAAATGAACCACTTGTTCTTTTTTTCTGCCATCACTTTTCTATGTATCTTTTACTAAAACAGAAAGTGAGAGGAAATCCCTGGTTGTCACCAGTCCCCACTGGAAGATTTCCCCTCTCTTCCTGTTCTGGGGACAACCCAAAATGTGTGATTTTCTTTCATTTTCCGATGATAACGGCAAACGGGATAAATATAAAGAGTACAGACAGCATTAAAAAAAAACCTGACAGGGGTTCTATTCCCTCTCCATTCTAAAAGAAAAAAAAAAAAGTTTTGTCTCTAGTTATACTTTAATTTGTCCTGCAGTAGAAGCAGTTGCTGGAAGCTGACACCCCTGAACGGATTGCGCTGTCACTGGCAGGAACTTTGGGAAGGGACAGGTTCTGTTTTGTTGTCACGTCTAAAGTGCCTCGTACCGATCCCCCCTCCTCCAGCCACAGGGCTGGATCCATATGTCAGCGCTGAGTCAGTTCGGAGGACCGGAGGCGAGCCGCACAGCACAGCGAGGACACCTCGGCAGGAAGGAGGCCGACTCTTGTCAGAGGCGGCTCAGAATCCCCGAGGGGCCCCAAATCACGGCGTGCGGAGGTTTAAATGATTCGTAAACTTAAAAAGGAAAAACAGATTGAGCCCCCGACCGCATTATACCTCCGATGACTCACACATGACATATTCACTAACACCCCCACTGATCAAGAAGGAGATTGCTGAGACGATTACTGATGGCTTACATCGTGTGCATTCAATTTATTCAAGGGTTTTATTATTTTTTTTATTTTAAAGTTAAATTTATAGTCAGGTTTAAAAAAAAAAAAAGACACAAATTCATCACGTTCAAAAAATAGAATAAAAAAAGAATAAATAAACTGAAAACCTGGCGGCCATACCATGGTGGCCATACACGATTCGCCGAAATAATCCATTTATTTTTTTCGGCCGATCTCGTCCGGGAACAATCGATCTATAGTCGACAACCCACTCCATCCATTTGCTACACATTAGGAAATCGATTTCGATCCATAGTTAAAGACAATCTTCAGTTGTACTGATAGAGCAGTATTAACCGCTTCAGCCCCGGAAGATTTTACCCCCTTCCTGACCAGAGCACTTTTTGCGTCACTGCGCCGCTTTAGCTGACAATTGCGCGGTCGTGCGATGTTACACCAAAACAAAACTGACGTCCTTTTTTTTTCCACAAAAGGAGCTTTCTTTTGGTGGTATTCGATCGCCGCTACGGTTTTTTGTTTTTGCACTATAAACAAAAAAAACATTTTTTTTTTACTTTTTGCTATTATAAATATCCCCAAAAATATATAAAACTATTTTAGGCTGATATGTATTCTTCTACATATTTTTGGTAAAAAAAAAAGGCGTATATTGATTGGTTTGCGCAAAGTTATCGCATCTACAAGATAGGGGATAGATTTATGTCATTTTTATTATATTTTATTTATTTTTTTTACTAGTATTGGTGGCGATCTTTGATTTTTATCGTAACTGCAACATTATGGCAGAGACATCGGACACTTTTGACACTATTTTGGGACCATTGTCATTCATACAGCGATCAGTTCTGTATAATTGCATTGATTACTATGTAAATGACACTGGCAGGGAAGGGATTAAACACTAGGGGGCGATCAAGGGGTTAAGTGTGTCCTAGGGAGTGATGCTAACTGTGGAGGGGAGGAGCTTCAACTCACATGACAGCGATCGCTGCTCCCGATGACAGGGAGCAGTGATCCCTGTCATGTCACTAGGCAGAACAGGGAAATGCCTTGTTTACATGCATCTCCCTGTTCTGCCGCTCCGTGACACCATCGGTGGTCATCGAGTCCGCGGTCCCACAGGCACAGTCACGCTGTACTCGGTGGGTGCACGCGCTAGCCCCGCTAATTAAAGGGGATGTACAGGTACGTCCATTTGCCCACCACTGCCATTGCGCCGCTGTATATCGGCGTGCGGCGCTCAGCAAGTGGTTAAAATCAATACCAAAAGTGGAATACATTGCAGTTTATTAATTATTAGATGTGGTGGCTGCATTCGTTTTATGATCAATTTAACCACTTCCGCTCTGGAAGATTTTACCCCCCTTTATGACCAGGCCATTTTT
>NW_027507903.1:601275692-601335076 GCF_037356315.1 Lithobates pipiens
CCAGCGGTTGAATGCTAGCTTGGCTAAATTGCTAGCACTTCAACTGCTGCCTTTTCAGTTGGTAGACTCGGCCCCCTTCCGTGAGTTTGTACAATGTGCGGTTCCTCAGTGGCAGGTCCCCAAACGCCACTTTTTCTCACGGAAGGCGATTCCGGCTCTCTACCGGCATGTGGAAGGCAATGTCCTTGCCTCGCTGGACAGGGCGGTCAGCGGTAAGGTGCATATTACCGCTGACTCATGGTCCAGCAGGCATGGATAGGGACGTTACCTGTCTTTCACGGCCCATTGGGTCACTCTTCTGGCAGCTGGGAAGGATGCAGGACAAGGTGCAGTAGTGTTGGAGGTTGTTCTGCCACCACGCCTCCAAAATGCTACTATTGGTTGTGACACACCTCTCTCTTCCACCCCCTCCTCTTCTTCTTCCTCCATGGCCTCTTCCAGTGCTCTGTGCTCAGAACCAGCGGTGCTTCGTAGGCATTCCAGGGGCTACGCAAGTACGCAGGCAAAACGATGCCATGCCGTGCTTGCGCTGGTTTGTTTGGGGGACAGGAGCCACACTGGGGCGGATGTTTTGTCAGCTCTGCAGGGGCAGGCCGAGAGGTGGTTGACGCCACGCCAGCTTAAGCCAGGAATGGTGGTTTGTGACAATGGCACCAACCTCCTCTCCACCCTCCGACAGGGACAACTGACCCATGTGCCCTGTGTAGCTCACGTCCTTAACCTGGTGGTGCAGCGGTTCTTGGGCAGGTACCCTGGCTTACAGGATTTCCTGAAGCAGGCCAGGAAAGTCTGTGTGCATTTCCGCCGATCATTTAATGCCTGTGCTCGGCTGGCTGAGCTCCAAAAGGAGTTGAACCTGCCCAAGAACCGCCTTATATGTGACATGCCCACCAGATGGAACTCAACGTTGGCCATGCTGCAACGGCTGCACACGCAGCAGAGGGCCATCAATGAGTACCTGTGCGACTACGGCACCAGGACAGGGTCAGGGGAGCTCGGTTTTTTCTCACCACGCCAGTGGGGCATGATCAGGGATACATGCACTGTCCTGTCACCGTTTGAGGAGGCCACAAGGATGGTGAGCAGTGACAGTGCATGCATCAGTGACACTGTACCTCTTGTTCACCACTTGGAGCATACGCTGCGTGGAATAATGGACAGGGCACTTGAGGCAGAACAGAGGCAGGAAGAGGAGGACTTCCTTGCCTCTCAAGGCCCCCTTTATCCAGACAGTGTTCCTGCTGTGCCACCCATCACACAGGAAGAGGATGAGGAGGAGGAAGAGGAGGAGGAGGATGATTGTGTCAGCATGGAGGTGGAGGCTGGCACTCAGCATCAGCATCAGTAGCAGCAGCAGCAGCAGTCTTGTAGGGATGATTTACAGTCCCAAGAAACACGTGGACTTGTACGTGGCTGGGAGGAGGTAGCTGCGAATCATGTTGTCCTTAGTGACCCAGAGGACTCCGGACCGAATGCCTCAGCTAACCTACGCTGCATGGCCTCCCTGATCCTGCAAAGCCTGCGGAAGGATCCTCGTATTCTTCGGATCAAGGAGAGGGACCATTACTGGCTGGCCACTCTCCTTGATCCACGGTACAAGGGTAAGGTTGCCGACCTTATCTTGCCATCGCAGAGGGAGCAGAGGATGAGACATCTCCGGGAGGTCTTGCAGAAAAGTCTGTGCAACGCGTTCCCAGAGACTGGGAGGTTACAAACTCCTGGTCCTGGACAACGTGTTGCTGAGGCATCGGTCAGAAGGAGCGGTGGAGAAGGTGGCCGTCTGACTGATGCTTTCAGACAATTTTTTAGTCCGCAGCCCCAAGGTATGATCGGTTCCAGCACCAATCGCCAGCGTCTGATTTACATGGTGCAGGAATACCTAGGGGCAAGGTCAGACTTGGACACCTTTCCCACCGAAAATCCTCTGGCTTACTGGGTCTTGAGGATGGATCACTGGCCAGAGCTTGCACAGTATGCAATTGAGCTACTGGCCTGTCCTGCATCCAGCGTTCTTTCGGAACGCACCTTCAGTGCTGCTGGTGGCTTTGTTACCGATCACAGGGTGAGGCTGTCTACCGAATCAGTTGATCGACTGACCTTCATCAAGATGAATCAGTCTTGGATCACCCACAGCTACCAAGCACCTGAAGCTGATGTAACCGAATAATTTTTTTTGAAATATCACATCCCTTCAAGACTGCCTATGCTGATGCTGAGTGACTGTCCTGTTATGTTGATTGTCTATCCTCTTCCTCCTCCGCTGATATGTTGGAAGAACATTTCTGGTTCTGGTTGATGCCATCAGCCCAATTTTTCTGCCCCTGTTTAACAGGGGCGTTTAAGTACAATTTTTGATGCAATGCTTTGCAGCAGGGCTAATTCCTGCAATAAAAGTAGAGTATATGGGAGAGGTTGCAGTGTGGTGGCACCAGCACCAGTGCCTAAGGCCCAATTTTTCTGCCCCTGTTTAACAGGGGCGTTTAATTACAATTTTTGATGCAATGCTTTGCAGCAGGGCTAATTCCTGCAATCAAACAAGAGTATATGGGAGAGGTTGCAGTGTGGTGGCACCAGCACCAGTGCCTAAGGCCCAATTTTTCTGCCCCTGTTTAACAGGGACATGTAATTACAATTCTTGATATAATATTTCACAGGGGGGCCCCTTCCTGTGCCCACCCAGAGTAACGGTGAGGACTTGTAGTGTTGTGGCACCAGCACCACAACCACCAAAGGTCAATTTTTCTACCACTGTTCAACAATGGCATGTAATTACAATTCTTGATATAATCGTTCACAGCAGGGCGCTCCAGCGCCCACCAAGAGTCACTTTGAGGGCTTACAATGTTGTGGCAAAACCAACACCTTGTTCCGCCATTTCTGCAGAGCATATAGGGCAGGCCCCTACTTTCAAACATCCAACTTACAAACATCTCCTACTTGCAAACGGAAGGAGACAACAGCAAGTGAGATGAAAAAAGATGGACGACAAAACAAATTATACAGGGGTGATAACCCTTCCCTATGTTTTCCAAAAAGCTTAAAAATAGTTTTTTTGACTGGAGCTACACTTTAAAAATGTACCGGTTGAAAATTACAAACAGATTCAACTTAACACAACAAACCTACACAGTCCCTGTCTTGTTTGCACCGCCTGTATACTGCTGTTCTGAGTATATAGGGCCTGGGGGCCACACGCATTTCCTTTTTTTAATATGGGTACGGAGTTCCCCTTAATATGCGTACAAGACCCAAATAGGCTGGTAATGGGCAGGGAGGGCTACCCATGCCATTTTTCTCAATGATTTTCAACCATATTGCAGGAACCAGATATAACATTAAAACCGCAAGCAGTTTTAAATGGTGTTATTTCCGTTAAATGTCATTTTATGCAGGGACTGTTCTAAACACGGGAAACACGTGGCACTTCACAGGCATACTACAGACACCCCCCAGGCACCATATTTAAAGGAATATTTCACTTTTTTTTTTCACTTTAATCGTCATTAAAATCAGTGCTCCCGCCAAAACGGCCATTTTTAAAAATTTTTTAGGCATTGACCCATGTCCCCTGGGGCAGGAGCCAGGTCCCCAAACCCTTTTTAGGACAGTATCTTGCATATTAGCCGTTAAAATTAGCACTTTTCATTTCGAACGCTCGAGTCCCATAGACTTCAATGGGGTTCTAAAGTTCGTTCGAATTTGGGGTCCGTTCAAAAGTTCTGGTGCGAACCGAACCGGGGGGTGTTCGGCTCATCCCTAGCGACAAACTTTGGCACTTAAAAATCTCCAAAGGCAAAATTTAAACATTTCTACAGTTTACTAGTTTTGAGTTACATAGGAGGTCTAGGGCTAGAATTATTGCTCTCGCTCTAACGATCTCAGCGATACCTCACATGTGGGGTTTGAACACTCTTTACATATGCAGGCGCAACTTACGTATGCGTTCGCTTCTGGGCGCTAACGCGGCAGGACGGGCGCTTTAAATTAATTTTTATTTTTTTATTTATTGTACTTTATATTTTTATACTGTCCCTTAAAAAAATATTTTTTTGGATCACTTTTATTCCTTATCACCTGAGCGCGGACCGTATGCACATTTGTGGCCTCAGCTTGAAGGGGTTAAACCGGGGTGATAGGCCGCTGCAGGAATCACCAAGGTACTGTTTTTTTAGAGCGGCTGGTCGGCTCTTCAGGGATAACAACCGATGCGGCTGAAAGACGCTCAGCTATTATCCCATAGCTCCCAACTGTCCCTGATTTGGAGCAATGTCCCTCTGTCCCTCATTCCTCCTCATTTGTCCCTCATTGTGGTCTGATCTATATAGATGTATATAAAATGCACTTTTTTTCTATCAAAAAGTGTTTTCCAGCGCTAAACCTTTCATCTGATTTCTAAATTGCTACATTTGGAAATTCCAAAAGCCAATATAAAGGAACAGTAGTGGTTAAAAAAAAGCACTTGTGGGTTTTACCAATCTTGTTTTTTTTTGTACAATTCTCCTTTAAGAGGGCGTGACAAGGGGCGTGTCCTATGCCTACAAGCTTTTGCTAGTAGGTGTCCCTCATTCCCATCTCAAAAAGTTGGGAGGTATGCGCTGGTCCTTGGGTTTTTCTGGAGCTTAAAAACGCCTATGCCACTTACAACTCTCTAACATCTGTGTGGGAATGAGGCCATAGAATAACATGGAGAGGCATTTTTAAGCTGTAAAAAACATTCCTAAAAACGGCTGTAAAAATGCCTGTGGGCATGAGGGTTAAGCAGAAGCTGTGCCTGAAAAAGAGGAAGCGTTGATAGCTATATAGGTGTATTATCACTCACAACAATGAATGGGACTTGTTTACTAAAGCCAAAGTTCACCAAAATTCGAATACTTTCCGAAACACTAAATACAATAATTAGTATTAAGAATTTCCCAGTGAAACTAGACCAGAAAAAAATGTTCTGCGGGTATTTGTTATGGGCACTGCACTTTGCACTTTTTTTTCCTGCCGTTATCCATTTAGTACTTAGAATCCACCTTTCCTCAACTGTCATTTTCTCAATACTTTCTCTTTCTTATTACATTTGCCAACTGTCATTTTCTCAATCCTTTCTCTTTTTATTACATTGATCAACTGTCATTTTCTCAATACTTTCTCTTTCTTATTACATTTGCCAACTGTCATTTTCTCAATCCTTTTTCTTTTTATTACTGTCTCCAACTGTCATTTTCTCAATACTTTCTCTTTCTTATTACATTTTCCAACTGTCATTTTCTCAATCCTTTCTCTTTTTATTACATTGATCAACTGTCATTTTATCAATACTTTCTCTTTTCTTAGTACATTTGCCAACTGTCATTTTCTCAATCCTTTTTCTTTTTATTACTGTCTCCAACTGTCATTTTCTCAATACTTTCTCTTTCTTATTACATTTTCCAACTGTCATTTTCTCAATCCTTTCTCTTTTTATTACATTGATCAACTGTCATTTTATCAATACTTTCGCTTTTTTTATTACATTTTCCAACTGTCATTTTCTCAATCCTTCCTCTTTCTTATTACATTTATCAACTGTCATTTTATCAATACTTTCTCTTTTTTTTATTACATTTTCCAACTGTCATTTTATCAATCCTTTCTTTTTCCTATGACATTTGCCAACTGCCATTTTCTCATTACTTCTTCTTTCTTATGGCCTCTTTGACACATGCGGACCATTTGTCTGTGTAGCGCACCCTCTAAGGAGCTGCAAGTGTAAAGGGATCCCCCATCCTGCACAGCCAGGCACACTGCATCTTCACCGCATATTTGAGTCAGAATAACAGTCCAGTGCTTTATTATTTTTATTTTATTGAGGGGAATCAACTTGGATTGGGATATTATGGGGTGCCCACTTGATTAAAGCAGTAGAACTCTTCAGAGACACAACTATTTACGGTCCATATATACATTTCTCCTCTGCCTCCTGCACAGAGCATGATTGTAAAACTACAACTCCCAGGACCAGCTGGTACTGTTGGATGATCTGATAAAGAATCAGTCAGAGAAATAGCAAATTCCCTTTACAGGCAGGGACCGTGGGCCCCTTGTTTGTGTAGCAAAGTCCCAGTGCCCAGCTGTTGTCTTCCCCTGGCTACTGATCCTTGCACCACCTCTTCAGGCACTGCCCGCCCATCTGGCTGCAGCTGCCTCTTTCTCTAGCTCTCCCGGCTAAGACTCCACAGTCCTCCCAGACTTACTCTGCATCCATCCCATACTGCTCTTAACCAGTTCTCTCAGGCATGCTTACTTGCCAACAGTCACGATTTTCCCAGGACATTCACGTTGTTCAGACCTAAATCCCAGTCCTACCATGTCCCGGGAAAATTCATGGAAAATTGTCTTTTTCCCGGTGTTCCATGATAAATCGTCCATTGCCACCGCTAGAGATCGGGGTTGCCACCATTTTTGTGAAGAGCAGCTCTCCTTGAGGCCGAGGTGGGGAAGAAAAAAGAGGCGGGGCCTGGGTTGTGGGCCAGGGCGTGGGGCGGGGGGGTTGGTGGCAGCTCCATTTCTATTGGCAGCCGCTTTCATTGCCATCCGGGCTCCGCCTCTTGTTTGTTTCTCCTTGGCCTCCATGAGAGCTGCTCTTTGCAAAAATGGCGGCGGAGACAATATCACCGGTGCTGACTACGGACCTCTAGTGGCGGCTCTGGCGTTACAGCAGCATTAAGGTCTCAGAATTTAATGGCAACCTGCATCTCTGGTGGCAACTGGCAAGTAGCAAACTGCATCTTGGTGACAAGTGAGCTCTGCATCTCTGGTGACAAGTGAGCTCTGCATCTTGGTGACAAGTGAGCTCTATATCTCTGGTGACAAGTGAGCTCTGCATCTTGGTGACAAGTGAGCTCTATATCTCTGGTGACAAGTGAGCTCTGCATCTTGGTGACAAGTGAGGTCTATATCTCTGGTGACAAGTGAGCGCTGCATCTTGGTATCTTGGTGACAAGTGAACTCTGCATCTTGGTGACAAGTGAGCTCTGCATCTCTGGTGACAAGTGAGCACTACATCTTGGTGACAAGTGAGCTCTGCATCTCTGGTGACAAGTGAGCACTACATCTTGGTGACAAGTGAGCTCTGCATCTCTGGTGACAAGTGAGTACTACATCTTGGTGACAAGTGAGCTCTGCATCTTTGGTGACAAGTGAGCATTGCATCTTGGTACCAAAGGGAGCTCTGCATCTCTGGTGACAAGTGAGCTCTGCATTTTGGTGACAAGTGAGCTCTGCATCTCTGGTGACAAGTGAGCTCTGCATCTCTGGTGACAAGTGAGCTCTGCATCTTATTTTTTTTAACCACTTTCCACCCGGCCTATAGTAGAATGACGGTGGTGGTTCGGTTATCCTGACTGGGCAAAAAATGGAGTCCAGCAAGATAACATGCTAGCGCACGCCCGTCGTTCGGTGGTGTAGTGTGTCAGTCTGACATCCGGTATCTCCAATCTAGGTAAAGAGCCTCTGACGGAGGTTCTTTACCATGTGATCAGCTGTGTCCAATCACGGCTGATCACAGTGTAAACTGGAAAAGCCGCATATCAGCTTTTCCTCTACTCGTGCTGACAGATGCCATTAGAGGAGAACCAATCAGCTGCTCTTCTGACAGGAGGGGTCTGCACTGATTGATTATCAGTGCAGCCCCCCAAGGATGCCCACCCAGGACTACCAGGGATGCCCACCCATGACCACCAGGTAAGCCTACTAGGGCCCACCAGGGATGGCAATCATTGCCCATTAGGGATGGCACTCTGTTCCCATCAGTGATGCATGCCAGGGCCACTGATCAGTGCTGCCTAACAGTGCCATCTATCAGTGCCACCCACCAGTGGCGCCTATACATGCCCTCTAGTGTCACCTATCAGTGCCACCTATGATAAGGTGACCGTTTTTTTTTTAATTAAATCCGAGGACATATTTTTTTTTACTAGTAATGGTGGCAATCAGTGGCCACTGCCACTGCTACCTGCCACACAGCCTGTCATGTCTTACTTTCTGGGCCCCAGCTACTACTGGGTGGGGAAGAAGATCACTCCACCAGGGAAGGCAAGAAGATAAGCAGGCCGGCGACTTGCCAGGATTTGAGCCAAGGCGGAAGAGCATGCGAGCGGAGCTGAATGGGCATGTGCCCGAAACTGAAGAAATATTCCCTCCGCTCCGACCAGCACATGATCATCAGCGAGGGGCACAAATAATGGAAAAAAATACACCTTCCTAAGCTAGTAGGATCGGTGGAGCAGGGGTGTGTAATTCATATTTTTTTAAATTAATTCTGCACTGCTTGTCTTTGAAATTGCCCCAGCCCCTGTTCAAATCCAATCCGGGGGCAAAACTGGGGACAGACTTGGCCAGGGGACAGTTTCCTCAATCTGGGTACTGCCCCCAGAAACCGGGGATGTCTGGTCACCCTAACCTATTAGTGGCCATCAGTGCCACATATGAGTGCCCATTAGTGCCACCTATCAGTGCCGCTTATCAGTGCCGCATATAAGTGCCACCTCATCAGTGCCAATCAGTGCAGCCTCATCAGTGCCCATCAGTGAGGGAGAAAACATACTTATTTACAAAGTTTTGTAACAGAAACAAAGAAAAACTATTTTATTTGTGGTGCAAAAATAAAAAAAAACCCAAAAGGTGATCAAATACCACCAAAAGAAAGCTCTATTTGTGGTGGGGGGGGGGGGGGGGGGGAATGATAAAAAGTTTGTTGGGGCATAGCGTCGTACGACAGCATAATTGTCATTCAAAATATGATAGCGCTGAAAATTGGTCTGGGCAGGAAGGTATAAAAGTGCCCGGTATTAAAGTGGTTAAACGTGTGCAAAAAAAATGCAAAACAACTGCCCTGGCAGCGAAAGGGTTTGAGGCCGATTCACATGTTACCCCTATAAGGTCACAATGTTGAGTTTATAACTTTCACGGTCGTTGTGCAAATGTTTATCAATATTTTTTTTTTTCCTTCCATTGATGATAAAACACATTACATACAAGGCTGGGGTAAAATATAAATAAATAGATTTATTAAATATACAAACAGTATAAACATTTCATACTCCGCAATATAAATCTCATTAACAAATATAATCTTTTTTTTTTTTTAACTCACGACGACCCGCTCACACACTCCATACAGGGCTCTCATACTGCATTTTACACATTCACACTACCCGTGGCTCCCCATTCCCCCCCTTAGTAGTCCTTCAAGCTCTTCTAATATCAAAGCTTCTCTCAGCCGTAGCGACTTTTCACTATTGCTGGTCAAAAGGTGATGGAGGTGAGGTACTGAATATTATCACTAGATGGCACTAGACTCATGGCTCCATGACTTGTCCTATGAACAGCAGTGTACCTAAAAGAAAGAATAAGAGATGTTGTATCTCAATGTGGTAAACTACAATACATATTTTACATCCACTCTATTACTAAAATGATTTTATAAAAATAAATATACAATTAATAAATTAAAAATAAACAAATAAAAATGTATTTTCTCTTGTAGTAAGCTATGACTGCCAGTTTCAGCTCTGCCATTGCAAGAGGGTCCTACACTCCTTGGGGGGGGGGGGGACTTTTCATTTATTTTGCGTTTTCAGACAATACATTTTATTTATTTAATGCAAGCCATTGGCTTGGTATCAGCCTCTTGTAATCCCCTGTACAGCAGAGCCCAGACTGGGGAAGGGAGAAGAAACACAAGGAGCTGTTTAGCTTTGCTCCATGCGCATACAAGAAGAATGTTATAGGAGGAGAGAGCAGAGAGAAGAGAAGAAGATCAGTTTTCTGCATTGACATTGGCTCCCGCTGCTGCGACTCAGCCAATAGGGAGGCAGAGACCCAGGAGAGCCTTGGCTCTCATGCACAGCACTGGATCGAGATGGGGCTCAGGTAAGTATTAGGGGAGCTGAGGGGAGAGCTGCACACTGAAGGTTTTTTACTTTCATCTTTTACAACCACTTTAAATGAGAGGACTGCTGTAGTCATAGGGCATACAGCTTACACTAATATGGAAATTAGAGCATGCCTTACCTGTTGGGTTGTGTCGGATGAGGAACAAGAAAGGATGGTCCATGATAACTTCAAGAGGAGCCATACGAGCCAGCAGAATCACAGCTGTGGAAACATTGACATATTGGTAACCATATCTGCACAGCCCTACTAGGGCAAATATATTGATGAGTTTTGTTTGATATGCTAGTTTGTAAAGACCTTTATTCAGCTTTATATAGCACTCTAATTCCGATGCTTTTTACTCTGCACTGAGGATCTATATTTACTTAGTCACATTGATCTGTTGACTTTGCCACTATTGTCCAGTATCATCTAAAATTTCCAGTCAGCATTCAAGCCCTGATGAAAGGTGTTGTGAGATCACGAAACGTGTTGGGTTTTTTAACCTCTTGCTGTGAAAAATATTATTTTATTGGACTTATTCAAGTTTTTGTGGTGCTCTCGTTCTGCTTCCAGCTAGCTGCAGATCCTCTAACCTCCCACAGTGCCTCCCAACTCCCAAAGTGCCACTCAACCATAGTGGCCTACAGTGCCCTTCAATTGCTCACAATGCCCTCAGGCCCCTAAGAGTCCCCACATTGCCTGCCAACTTTTCATAGTGCCCCCACAGAGCCTCCAGCCCCTCATAGTGTCCCCAACAGTGTCCCCAAAAGTGTCCTACAGTGCCCCCAGGCCCCAAAGAGTCCCCACACTTCCTACCAGCTTCCCATAGCCCCCTCCCTTCCACAGAGCCTCCAGCCCCTCATAGTACCCCCAACAGTGTCCCACAATGTGCCCAAACCCCCCGCAGTGCCTTCCAGTCTCCCAGAAAACACCCAGCCTCCTGGAGAGACCCCAAGCCCGTACATGCCTCACAGTTGCCCCCAGCTTCCTCCAGAAACCTCATCCCCTGCAGGGCCATCAAGTCTTCAGAATCTCCTAACCCCCTGTAGACCTTCTATGCCCTCATAGTGACACCCAGTCCCATCCAGGGCCTTATAGACTGTCAATACATATTTTGTATTCCTATACTTTTTTTTACTGTTGGGGCATGAAAGGTTTTGGAAGTATTTACTGGACATTGGCCTCAACAAGGTTCAAAATCACTATTGTAGGGCACCATAGTTGAGAGTTGCTTATAAAAGTTGGATACTCACTTTGATATCTACCTATCCAAGGGTGCAGCACTCCACCACCATATATCTTGTTAAATTTCAGTATGCTTTATGTATTTAAAGTATTTTGCATGAATCTTTGCAATTTCCCTTTCTTGGCCTACAGAGGCAGTGCTGGGAACACTAAGCCCTTGAACACATGGTCGGAGAATCCGTCGGAATGTGTCCTATCGGACCGTGTTGTCGGATAATCCGACTGTGTGTGGTATGCATCGGACTGATTCCGTCGGAATATCCGTCTGACCCAATTTTCCAATTTGTTGGAAATATTTCCCGACCAACTGGTTCGATCGGACATACTCCGATCATGTGTAGAGAATTTTGATCGGACCAAGTGCCACGCATGCTCAGATCAAATTACTACATCAAAGCTATTGGCTACCAGCCTGAACGTAGTCCCATCGTAACGAAATGACGTCATCACGTTCTGAATGATCGGATTTTTCGACAACTTAGTCTGACCGTGTGTATGCAACAGTTTCAGACAAGATCCGACAGACAAAATCCGACGGACAAAATCCGACGGATTTGGTTGTCGAAATCTCCGACCGTGTGTACAGGGGCTAAGACTGCATTCTCATATCCTGAAATTCAGGACCATTAAAAAAATTCTGGTGAGATAAAGGTGGCCACACAACCCTCAATTGGAATGTGCAATTTCCTTAAAATCTTCCTACGAGAGCCTGCCTAAACATTCCATTCACTTTATATTCAGATAAGCCCTCATACTAGCTGGTAACTCTAATGAAGACAATGGCCTCATTTGATACTAGTAAAGACTTGACCTCTTACCTGTAGCAGCTGAAGCTCTTGTTCCACTTTCCGTCACTTCAACTTTGATTTTCTGGAATGCTTCTGACACATACAGTGGCCTTTCACCTTTAATGGAAAAAAAATAATTAGATTGTTCTATTAAAAAACTAAGCAAATTCCTAACCCAACCCTGCTAAGAAGCAAGCTCTGCTATGCTCTTCCCCATTAATTCATTTTTCCGGTTACTTACTTGACAAGCGGCTGAAGTCGGCTTTTTCCTCCGAGAACATGTCTTCAATGCCGAGACGCTCAAGAGGAGTCTTCAGATTGACCTCACTGACCAGAGAAAACCTGAGGACAAGAGAGATTATTAATATCGTGTTCAGAAGGAGCTGAAGAAAAATACGAGGCTACCATCACAGATCTACCATACTTAAATGCTAATTGCAGGCTGCCTCTGGCTTCAGCACTTATGGACCAAGATCAAGTATGCAGATTAAAATGTTAGGGTGAATTTAAAAACGTATGATCTACCTATAACTGGGTAATTAGAATTTACCAAAGGAAACCTCTGCAGTGATCCCTCCGTAGTCTCTCAGTATAGGTTTACTTTCAAGATCTTTAGTCTAAACTCATTTTGAATAGCAGGGTTGTATTGATCCCCATATACAGCCTACTATCAATCTTGTTTAATTTTTTTTTTTTTTTTTTAAGTGAGAGGGGTGTTCATATGGAGCTTAGTTGGTCTCCCAGTCCAGACACCCGTTGAGGTTCATTTTCTAAAAATGAAGAGTGCAAAATCTGGTGCAGCTCTGCATAGAAACCAATCAGCTTTTTTTTGTCAAAGTTTAATTAAACAAGCTCAAGTTAGAAGCTGATTGGCTACCATGCACAGCTGCACCATATTTTGCACTTTCCAGTTTTAGTAAAACAGCCCCCATGGTGTATTGGACATCAGTGGATGTGGGTTACATCTGTGCCCATCCCCTACAATGACAGTAATTACATGCTGGTAATAATTAACTGAAGGAACATTGATGTTTCATTGTTTATTAGATGCTGGATAGTTGAACTTCCATACAGTTGCTTCAATCTCTTGAGGACCAAGTCTAAACACCTGATTTGGACATTTTAAGGGGCTCCTGCTCTTTCAGTTGGACTAAAATTTCATTTTTGGGTAAAGCGACCTTCAGTTCTTCCTGTAGATGACTGTTTGAGGCCCCAAAAAGTGTTGGATTATTTTCCCCCAAAACTGCACTGGGTTCAGTTTTTATGGAAATTAAGCTTGGTAGAGTTCCATTTTTAAAGAACATATCCAAACAAAATAGATTCCTAAGCTGTAGGTGGAACAGAACGTGGTTGTTTACCCCAGTGTGTCTTGAATGCTGTCCCAAGAAAAGCTTACTATGGTAACACAAGTAGAATGGCTAAAAAACTCAGAATGGCATGGTCATGTTGAGATTTTGGACTACCCCCTATTGTGACCCTTCTGGGACCCTTTTAAAATGTATACTTTGTTTTTGAGCTCTGCTGCACAAAATATCAGTTTTAAGTAAAGATTTTTTTGGATCAGACTGTGAAAAGACATGGGATAATCCTTACTTAGGCAAAACCAAGAGACGGGTTAATTTCTGCATATTGGCTTTCCATTGGTTGATGAGCTCTGGAGTCAAGATGTTCGTGATGGCGGACAGTGGTACATGTTTCTCATAAGGCGCAGCTATTAACATGCTGATGTCTCCCCCTTCATATGGCAGCTCGATGACATCATAATACTCTCCATCTGGAGTTTCAAATTCACCTAAGGGAAAAGAGAATTTATTATACTGTTAAATTAGTCCCTGCCTGGTAATATTTACTGTAATGCATTTCAATGGAAATATCTTGTCGGTCAATACTTACTACAGTTGTACTTGGCGGTATTGGCCATCATTTGGGTTTGGACCACAGATCCATCGGAACGGTAGAATGGTCTACTGTGGGTGGCCTTTTCTGGGAATGGGAGAACCCATTTTCCATTGAAACTGACAGCGCTGAGTAAGATCAGTCGGGTCAGTGGTGAAATGGAATTGCTTTCCAATAAATCCTTTATCATTCCTACAACAAAAGCAGACAATGGTCAGTGTGAAGAAATAATAAACTAGGCAAACCTAAAACATAAAGGTTATCACTGAATCCTCTGTTACTTTCAAAGGTATTGAAATGTCCCTGGTGTACCTTTCAGTGAAGGTATAAGCCCTTGTACACACGGTCGGAGATTGCGACGGAATGTGTCCGATCGGACCGTTTTGTCGGATAATCCGACTGTGTGTGGTCTCCATCGGACTGTTTCTGTCAGAGTATCCGACGGACTAAGTTTTCCAACTTGTTGGTAAAATTTTCCAACAAACTGGTCCGATTGGACATACTCCGATCATGTGTAGAGAATTCCGATCGGACAAAGTGCCACGCATGCTCAGATCAAATTCCTACACCAAAGCTATTGGCTACTAGCCTGCACATAGTCCCGTCGTAACGAAATAACGTCATCACGTTCTGAACGATCGGATTTTCCGACAACTTTGTCTGATCATGTGTATGCAACAGTTTCGGACAAAATCCGTCGGACAAAATCCGATGGATTTGGTTGTCGGAATGTCCGACCGTGTGTACAACGGCTCAGGAGATGACACCCAAGTACCCATTTGCAGCTGCCTTGGAAAGATGCTGCTGAAGTCTGGTTGGCTTTGCCCTACTTGTTCTCCAACATTTGCGCAGTGTGAACTAACCTTATGCTGTATATGCCACTCTATGCCAATACTTTGATTAATGTTCTTTGAGAGTCACCTTTTATGTTCATTTGTGTCAGGTCAGTGACACCCCCATTAGTGAAGGATAAGGATGAGACCCTGAAGCTTGCACCTTTAAAATAAGTCAATAAAGTGACTTTCTACTTTGCCTATGCAGCTTATGCTTGCCCTCTGTCCTTTCCAGCACTGCTCAGGCTATGTGAGCGAAAGAAAAGTTCTAGGTAAGCTATGAGTTGCTGGAGTCATATCTCATACGGGGCTAAGGTCTCCCTATGTGAAAGCACTGTTTGGCCCAGTTTCACATGGAGCATGCTCCGCCTTACATGGCTGTACCATGTATTTACTTTGGCTCCCTGCACTATACAGAGTAGTGGGGGAACTGCACACAAAGACCACAAATGGGTCCATGGTTTGACATTCATCGAACATTTCCTTGCAAGTACAAAACAACATATTTTGACTTGGGTGTCATTATGGTGAAGACAACATCCTATAGGCTGAAATAACTCTCTAAGTAAGTCAGATTATCCAATGTCCTAAATATACGGAACCCTAAACTCAGCTTTCAACTGCCTTCTCACCATCGGTTTGGTTCTCCACCCATTGGTTCAAGATATCCTTAGCTTGCAATGGGTCTGTAAAGTTGATCTGGGCTACATGGCGCTGGAAGATCGCCTGGAACCTTTTCAGGAAGCCTGGAGTCAAGTCAAGGTCCTGTTGTATGAAAAGTCCATCAGCTAAATTCACCCTCGTGGAGTGTCCACCGGAGACATTTGAGCCGCTGATCTGATGGCGGATTTTGCGAAGAGCAGCAGACACCGTTCTTTCTAAAGGGGCAAGAATACGAGAGTAAGAGGAATTTATACTTACAGTTAAAGTCCGGACTGTCAGACTTTATTGTGATTTCATACATCCTGTTTTTTTTTTTTTTTTTTTTTTAATAAACTTGACATATTACATAATATTAATCCCTGCTTACAATTGAATGTTCCTAAAACAGGCAAAACATATTTTGGGGCAAGTTTATGGTAAATTTTGATTAGCCGCAAAAGGTTTCTGTATTGAGGAAGGAAACTGAACAGCCAAGCATGGGGAATACATACAAACCCAATGCAGATAAGAGTATGTTCTGTACATATACCCACACCAGCAATTTTAATGTTTTAGTACCACTTTTTATCATAGAGGGCCTAGTTTATATCGCAGTATACAGCACTGCTATGAAGTTATGAGCCATTCAACCACTCAATATTATGTTCCTGGGAAGAAACCCATTCACTCACAGGAATAACATATAACACTTGAGTAGTGAGCAGTAGTGGACTGATCTCTTGCCTTAAGGTGTCCAACACCAATGATACTTTACAGAGCCAGCGGCATGGGACCAGTGGAACTTCTCCACTGGTTTTTCAGGTAAGTAACCACTGATACCAATGATCGTGTGAACAGTCTGCAAGGAAAACAATCTTCCCGCTGAATTACAGAAGTACCAATGTAAGGCTCATTCTTCCCACTGACCACCAATGTAAGGGGCATTTAACCCATTAATCATCAATGTAAGGGTCATTCGCCATTCTTCCCAATGATCACCAATGTAAGGGTCATTCTTCCCACTCATCACTTATGTAAGGGTCATTCTTCCCACTGATCACCAGTGTTAGGGTCAATCTTCTCACTGACTACCAATGTAAGTGTTATTTCCCCACTAACCACCAATGTAAGTAGCATCCTTCCCAGTGATCACTAATATAAGGGTCTTTCTTTCCACTGATCACCAGTGTAAGGGTAATTCTTCCCACTGATCACCAATGTAAGGATCATTCCTTCCATTGACCACCAAACTATGAGGACACTACACTGACCACATGGCATGATTTCCACTGCCAATGTGGTGTAGCTATAATATGATGATCTATTTAAGAGATAATAATTCTTAGCAGGGGTAGTCTGAGATCTGAAATTGATTTCAATGGTTCCTCAATGATTAAAAAGGTTGACAAAGGCTGTTATAGACAGTGAGATTCACCTAAAAAAATGGCCCATTGGCTTACCAGAGTATCCATAATTAAGAGCTGTCCGAAATTCTTCCAGTGTCTCCCCATCTGCCCCAGACTGAAGGATGTTCAATGCAGAGGAAGCTCCATAAGGTGAGAACCCCAAATTCTTATGTTTGTGCTCTCGCAGAACCTCCTGGAACAAACGAAGGCCAAAACCAGTATCCCGGTGGGCCACTTTTTTCAAGGTGTTTGGGCGTGAAGCTGCCACTGTCCATACAAGGAAGGTAAGTGCCAATAGCCTGTAAAAATACAAAAAAGAAACATTGACATGCTTAAATTTACCCATTTCAAAGACAACCCCACCATCAGTTTATATTCACCTTCCCTTTCCTCCCCCCATCACTCTTCTTGGGCATCCAGGGAAAAAGTCCCGTGAATGTTGTGACCGAGCTTAGGCACGGTTGAGGACCCTCTTCTCACCATGTGACAGTGCTGTGGGTCTAAGCAGTCATTCACCAAGCATCAGCACTGTCAAATGGGAGGAATGGGAGTGAGTCCACAAGCGACAAGTATCTCAATTTTCTTGGCCCCACCAGGAAAGTAAGCTGTCTAATGGGAGTTGCTATTAAAGTGGCCCTATTACCTTGCTCTACATGGACAAATCACAGGTTCACTTGATGTGATCTAAGTGTAAGTGAAGGTCATTTTAACATTGAATGCAAACACAGCTAACGAGACCTGGACCTCTAGTTGGTCCTCTTTGGAAGTATTGAAACAATTGAAAGTTTTTTTTAGCATCTATTACTTCTACATGTAGCTCTATTGCTGTCACGTACTGTACATCAACATTTCATAAGGGAATGCAGTCCTTTCATTTTTTTCGGGGCAGATTTGGATTGCTATGGTTGCATTAGGGCAACACTGACAGTACTTATTTTATTTTGATAATTTGGGCCAATTATTCCCAGTTGCTGCTTTGTGCTAAAATGCCGAATAGGCAGACCCAACCACTGCCCTATCTTTGGTGATAGTTCCTGAAACCTGTTCATAGAGAATAATCATTTATGATAATAATTGTTGTTGTTTTTATTATTTCAATATTACTATTATTACCATTATTAAAGTATTATAATGAAATAATAATATTTATTTATAAATTATGATAAATGAGATTATAGTAATTATATTTAAATGATAATAATTCCTGGAGTTATTGGAGCCTGTACATAGCTACTACTAATACTACTGTTAATATTATTAATAACAATACTTTTTTTTTTATTATTTCAATGTAATATTATTATTACATTTTTATAATTAAATATTATTATATTATAAAAAATGAATAATGATATTATATTATTAAAATTAAAATAATAATAGTAATTAAATATTATTATATTATAAAAAAATGTATAATTACTATATTATTAAAATAATAATAGTAATAATAATAACAACAACATTAATTCAACAATAACATAATAAAATAACATGACAAAGTTATAGACCTGTGCGTGGTTTACAAAAGATCGCTCCAGGTACAGTTTGTTCCTCCCACAACTTCATTCCATCTTATGAAAGTACATTTTGTGAACAGAGTGGGAGAGATTGATGGGGAGGGAATTGAGGAAGAATCATGCAGGGTTATTCCAGGTAATATATGCATTCATAAAGAAGGAAACTTGTAGTTAATGGATATGGAGGATGGCAATGCTGACTTCTCCTTCTGAAAATGTTTGTTGCCTGACTGTCATGCTGATCCAATGTCTACAGTATTTCCTGAGTCTGACCAGGAACAAATATGAAGCCCAGGAACTTGGACTTCACTTTGACTTTCAAATGCTTGTTCCAAGGCCAAGAGTTAAGCAAGGGCAGCTCACATATTTTTCTTAGTACGTTGCCTTAAATTTAAAAGCCTAAGGTTATTTTTGTTAATCATCATAAAAGACGGTACTTACATTCAATGAGGAGCGTCCCTTGTGCTAGTGGCTGCTCTCTTAGTTGAAATAAGAAGTCCTCTGCCCCCCCCCCCCTCCCTGCGACCGTAGCCTTCCAGTGCTGCGCTGGTTAATACAACCGCTGGACCTGTCCTAGGAACTTGCAAAGAGTGTCAACATATGCCTTCCCTTTCCACTCCCCTTTGTTATTCATGGAAGCTGTACTATAGATTCTATCAATGAAAAGTGCTCTATGAATAGAGGAGGTGGACCTTGCATTTATCAGCCTGTACTCCATTCATAGAAGTTTTACTATAGCTCCCATCAATGAAAAGCTCTTTATGGATTGAGGAGGTGGACCTTTTATTCATCAGTGCATCCTCCATCCGTAGAAGCTGTACTACAGTGTTCATCAATGGAACCCTCCATAATAATGGAGGAGGTGGACCTTGAATTAATCAGCCTATCCTCCGTTCATAGAAGTTGTACTTCAGCGTCCATCAATGGAAACCTCCCTATTAATGGAGGAGCTGGACCTTTTTTTTTTCATCAGTGCGTCCTCCATTCGTAGAAGCTGTACTAAAGCGTCCATCAATGAAAACCTCTAGATTAATGGAGGAGGTGGACCTTGAATTAATCAGCCTATCCTCCGTTCATAGAAGTTGTTATACAGCGTCCATCAATGGAAACCCCTCTATGAATGGAGGAGCTGGACCTTGCATTAACCAGCCTATCCTTCATTCATAGAAGTTGTAATACAGGGTCCATCAATGGAAACCCCTCTATGAATGGAGGACCTGGACCTTGCATTAACCAGCCTATCCTTCATTCATAGAAGTTGTAATACAGGGTCCATCAATGGAAACCCCTCTATGAATGGAGGAGCTGGACCTTGCATTAATCAGCCTATCCTTCATTCATAGAAGCTGTAATACAGGGTCCATCAATGGAAACCTCTCTATGAATGGAGGAGGTGGACCTTTTATTCATCAGTACTCCCTCCATTCGTAGAAGCTGAACTACAGAGTGCATCGATGAAAACCTCTATATTAATGGAGGAGGTGGACCTTAATCAGCCTATCCTCCTTTCATAGAAGTTGTACTACAGTGTTCATCAATGGAAACCCCTCTATGAATGGAGGAGCTGGACCTTACATTAATCAACTTATCCTTCATTCATAGAAGTTGCAGTACATGGTCCACCAATGGAAACCTCTGTATGAATGGAGGAGGTGGACCTTTTATTCATCAGTGCATCCTCCATTCATAGAAGCTGTACTACAGCGTCCATCAATGGAAGCCTCTCTATGAATGGAGGAGCTGAACCTTACATTCATCCATCCTACCTGTTGGAGTTCTACCATGGAAGCCTAGAGTTCCATTATTAGCGTTCCCTGGGAGGATAAATTGAATCGCATTGTGTGCTACGGCCAGGTGCCCTGGATAACGCATGTTCAGACAAGGATGTCTACTTAGAAGAACAGGCCCCCTGAACAGCCATCTATCCACAATAGCTAGTCTTGAGGGAGTTAGGAATGCTCAAAGTATTATATTAATAGTATCGAAATTTAAAAGGTTCTAAATGTTCATGGAGACAGCAATAAAAATTGGACAGAGGTTCTAACCTTTCCACTCCATTCAACGCTAAAAATATAAAAAAAAATAAAAAAATAATAACTTGAAAATGAAATGGGTTGTTCAGAGATGTCCTCCTAGTCTCAGTAGATATAAAGGACATTGTACAATCAGATTGTATAGTGTATGGCCACCATTAGTTTAAAAGAATTGATGTCAATTTGTAAAAGCCATAATAATAACGGAAAAATTAGTATAATTACAAAAAAAAAAAAGAACAAAGTTCCTTTTCGGAATACTCACCGCATGTTTATGATCATCTTGTAGCAACGTAGAGACTTGTAATATCCAGAGACGGGGGATCCCGGGGCGATATGAGCGGAGTTGTACTTTGCACTTTCTCCAGCTGCCGGCTGATGTGCAGTGTGGATTGTCCCAGCCAAGTATTTATACATAATATTCCCCACTCCCTCCTCCCCATGGGGTGTGACCCAACAACACGAGGAAGCCTCCTGCACTGTCTGCAGCCAGATGTGAATAATCACTACACCATGTGTGTGAATGTACACTTCTCCATATTTAGCCGTCTGTCAACCAAAGTGACCTCATCGGGAGAAGTTTGTCTATTGCGGTACGGTTATTATTATTTCCCTGCCTGGACTAGAATAGAGCAGTGTGTGCGCCAGGCGGAAAAAGCTTAGCAACGCGGAAAAGACAATTTTATGAATGGCCCTTGTTTTAAAGTGTGACTCCACCTAGGTGACAGATTTCATACTGGAAAACACGGGAGTAAAATCATACATTTTTTTTTTTTAAACTAACATTTTCTTGGTGACTTTTTATTTCTATTTTTTAGCCATTGATATTTTTTTCTTCTTTTTGTTTGTATTAAAAAGTACAATAAAAAAAGGGACACGTGTAACTCCACCTACAGTATGTGACATTTCATACTGTGACACAAAAAAGTGCAATCATAAACTTTTTAAAACATTTTTTTCTTCGTGATTTTTTATTATTTAAAATTTCCTAGCCATTAGTATTTTTTAAATAATTTTATTCATTTTGTTTGTATTACAAAGTACAATAGAAAAAAGAGGCATGTGTAACTCCCTCTACAGTATGTGACACATTTTACACCGTAACACAAAAGAGTGCAATCATAAACTTTTTAAACTATTTTTTTTCTTCGTGATTTTTTATTATTTCAAATTTTCTAGCCATTAGTATTTTTTTAATCATTTTATTCATTTTGTTTGTATTACAAAGTACAATAGAAAAAAAGGGGCATGTGTAACTCCCTCTACAGTATGTGACACATTTTACACTGTAACACAAAAGAGTGCAATCATAAACTTTTTAAACTATTTTTTTTCTTGGTGATTTTTTATTATTTCAAATTTTCTAGCCATTAGTATTTTTTATTTTATTTTCTTTGCATTAAAAACTGCAATAAAAAAGTGACACGTGTAACGCCACCTACAGTATGTGACACATTTCATACTGTAACACAAAAAAGTGCAATTTTCTAGCCATTAGTATTTTTTTTAATCATTTTATTCATTTTGTTTGTATTACAAAGTACAATAGAAAAAAAAAAAGGACATGTGTAACTCCACCTACC
This sequence comes from Lithobates pipiens, assembly GCF_037356315.1. NCBI lineage: Eukaryota > Metazoa > Chordata > Amphibia > Anura > Ranidae > Lithobates > Lithobates pipiens. The sequence goes on from NW_027507903.1 coordinate 601,297,545, forward strand.
GTAACACAAAAGATTGCAATCATAAACTTTTTTTACTATTTTTTTTTCTTGGTGATTTTTTATTATTTCAAATTTTCTAGCCATTAGTATTTTGTTTTATCATTTTATTCATTTTGTTTGTATTAAAGCGGAGGTCCACCCTAAAGTGGACCTTCCGCTCATCGGAAGCCCCCCCCCCCCTCCGGCGCCACAATTGGCACCTTTCAGGAGGGAGGGGGGTGCAGATATCTGTACAGTACAGGTATCTGCACCCACTTCCGGGATAGCTCTCTGCGGAAAGGGGCGTAGATTACGCCCCTTTCCGCAAGTGCCCCGCTGCCTGCTGGGAAACACACAGATCCCAGAGGCAGCGGGGACCGTCCTTATTGCGCAGCACGGCTCGCGCATGCGCAGTAGGGAACCGGGAAATGAAGCCGAAAGGCTCCATTTCCTGATTCCCATACCCAAGATGGCGGCGGCAGCACCCGAGAGACGATCGAGAGATCGGCTTTGGGTGCCGACATCGCGGGCGCGCTGGACAGGTAAGTGTCACTTTTTTAAAAGTCAGCAGCTGCAGTATTTGTAGCTGCTGGCTTTTAAAAAAAAACAAAAAACGCGGAGTCCCGGCGGACTCCCGCTTTAAGTACAATGAAAAAGTGACACATGTAACTCCACCTACAGTATGTGACACATTTCATACTTTAACACAAAAAAGTGCAAACATGAACTTTTTAAACTATTTTTTTCCTGGTGATTTTTTTATTAGTTCATATTTTCTAGCCATTAGTATTTTTTATTTTATTTTATTCATTTTATTTGTATTAAAAAGTACAATAAAAAAGGGACACATGTAACTCCACTTACAGTATGTGTCACATTTCATACTGTAGCACAAAAAGTGCAATTTCCTAGTCATTAGTTTTTTAATAATTTTATTCATTTTGTTTGTATAACAAAGTACAATTGAAAAATGGACATGTGTAACTCCACCTACAGTCTGTGACATTTCACACTGTAACGCAAAAGAGCGCAATCGTGAACTTTTTAAACTATTTTTTTCTTGGTGATTTTTTATTATTTCAAATTTTTTAGCCATTGGTATTTTTTTTTAAATCATTTTATTCATTTTGTTTGTATTAAGACGTACAATGAAAAAGTGGCACCTGTAACTCCACCTACAGTATGTGACACATTTCATACTGTAACACAAAAAAAGTCAAATTTTCTAGCCATTAGTATTTTTTAAATAATTTTATTCATTTTGTTTGTATTACAAAGTACAATAGAAAAAAGGGACATGTGTTACTCCACCTACAGTATGTGACACATTTCATACTGTGACACAAAAAAGTGCAATCATGAAATTTTCAAACAAATTTTTTCCTGGTGATTTTTTATTAGTTCATATTTTCTAGCCATTTGTATTTTTTATTTTATTTTATTCATTTTATTTATATTAAAAAGTACAATAAGAAAGTGGCACATGTATCTCCACCTACAGTATGTGTCGCATTTCATACTGTAACACAAAAAAGTGCAATTTTCTAGTCATTAGTATTTTTTCAATCATTGTATTCATTTTGTTTGTATAACAAAATACAATTGAAAAAAGGGACATGTGTAACTCCACCTACAGTATGTGACAAATTTCACATTGTAACACAAAACAGCGCAATCATAAACTTTTTAAACAATTTTTTTCTTGGTGATTTTTTATTATTTCAAATTTTCTAGCCATTAGTATTTTTTATTTTATTTTATTCATTTTATTTGTATTAAAAAAGTACAGTAAAAAAGTGACACATGTATCTCCACCTACAGTATTTTTTTTATCATTTTATTAATTTTGTTTGTATTAAGAAGTACAATTAAAAAGTGGCACATGTAACGCCACCTACAGTATGTGACACCTTTCATACTTGTAACACAAAAAAGTGCAATCGTGAACTTTTTAAGCTGATTTTTCCCTGGTGATTTGTTATTATTTAAAATTTTCTAGCCATTAGTATTTTTTATTTTATTTTATTCATTTTATTTGTATTAAATAAGTACTGTAAAAAAGTGACACATGTATCTCCACCTACAGTATGTTACACAATTCATACCGTAACACAAAAAAAGTGCAATTTTCTAACCATTAGTATTTTTTTAATCATTTTGCTTGTATTAAAAAGTACAATAACAAAAGGGACATGTGTAACTCCACCTAAAATATGTGGCACATTGCACACTGTAACACAAAAGAGTGCAATCATAAACTTTTTAAACTAATTTTTTCTTGGTGATTATTTATTATTTAAACATTTTCTAGCCAATAGTATTTTTTTTTTTTTCATTTAATTCATTTTGTTTGTATTAAAAGGTAGAATAAAAAAGTGACACACGTAACTCCACCTACAGTATGTGAAGCATTTCATACTTTAACACAAAAAAGTGCAATCATAAACTGGGAATTTTATGAATGGCCCTTGATTTAAAGTGTGACTCCACCTAGGTGACAGATTTCATACTGGAAAACAAGGGAGTAAAATAAATGATATTTTATTATATATATTATATTATAATATTATTATATAATAATAATATTATAATTATATATAAATAATACTTTTTTTTTTTTTTTAACTAACATTGTCCTGGTAACTTTTTATTTCTATTTTTTAGCCATTAATGTTTTTATTCGTTTTGTTTGTATTAAAAAGCGCAATAACAAAAAGTGGCACGTAACTCCCCCTACAGTATGTGACACATTTCATACTGTAACACAAAAGAGCGCAATCATAAACTTTTTAAACTAATTTATTCCTGGTGAATTTTAAAATAATGTCACGTTTTCTAGCCATCGTTTTTTTTTTGTTTTGTTTTGTTTTTTTATTCATTTCGTTTGTATTAAAAGGTAGAATAAAAAAAGGTTTTAACCTTTTATCATAATTTATTTCATTTTATTATTTTCTTTTGCATTCACCACCAATCTGCAATTAGAAAAAAAAAAAAAAAAAAAAACGTATTTCACCCAAGTGATTCTTTAACCGCTTAAAGAGGAAGTAAAGCCTGACGGGTTTTACTTCCTCTTTATTTCCCTGCAAAGGTAAAGCATAGTGGGCTTTTATGCACCGCGTAGTAACCCATTATGTGTCACTTACCTGACACCGAATGCTGCGATGTCGCCGCTGTCCCCACTAGCAGCGAGCGTCCATCTTCACCCGTCTTCCTTCCAGGGCCACAAACTCCGGCTCTGTGACTGGCTAGAGTCGCGATGTAGACATTTTTTCTAACACCCTAGAGAATAAAATGGCGGTTGTTGCAATATTTTCTGTCACACCGTATTTGCGCAGCGGTCTTACAAGCACACTATTTTTGTTAAAAAATGTTTTAAACGCGCCCCGTCTCACCAAGCTCACACGCAGAAGTAAACGCATAAGTGAGTAGCGCCCGCATATGAAAAAGATGTTTAAGCTACACATGTGAGGTATCACTGCAATCGGTAGAGCGAGAGAAATAATTCCAGCCCTAGACCTCCTCTATAACTTAAAACATGCAACTTGTAGAATTTTTTAAACGTCACCTATGGAGATTTTTAAGGGTAAAAGTTTGTCACCATTCCACGAATGGGCGCAATTTTGAAGCGTGACATGTTGGGTATCAATTTACTCAGCGTAACATTATCTTTCACTATATATATATATATATATATATATATATATATATATATATATATATATATATATACATATATTGGGATAACTTTACTGTTGTGTTATTTTTTTAATTCAAAAAAGTGTATTTTTTTTCTTATTTATTTTACCTTTTATTTTTTATTTTTACACTGTTCTTTTAAAAAAATGGTGTCACTTTTTTTCCTATTACAAGGAATCTAAACATCCCTTGTAATAGAAAAGAAGCATGACAGGACCTCTTAAATATGAGATATGGGGTCAAAAAGACCTCAGAACTCATGTTTACACTAAAATGCAATAAAAAAAATAAAATAAAATACATTTGTCATAAAAAAAAGGCCCTTTAAGAGCTATGGACAGAAGTGACATTTGACGTCGCTTCCGCCCTGCAATGGTATGGAGATGGGTGGCCATCTTCCCCTCAATCGTCTCCATACCCAGGAATTAGATGGATCCGATCGCCTCTGTGGCTACCGATGGCTCCGGTAAGCGGCGGTGTGCACTGGAGAGCTGCGGGAGGGGAGGGGCCCCTCTCCCGCCGCCAATAAAAGTGACCTTGTAGCGAATCCGCCACAGAGACCACTATTATTGGAAACTGGACCGCCCACCGAAGAAGAGGTTACCGGGGTTATGGCAGCTAGCTGCTGCCATAACAATGATATCCCCCTTCAAAGTAAGGATGTATATTGGCTTACGGTGGTCCGGAAGTGGTTAAAGAAAGGCCTGAATTATTTCCTAGGTACACATAATATAACTGGATATTAATATTTATAGGTAAAGCTGATCCAGAGAATATCCAATTGCCTGCCACGGGATCGGGAAGGAATTTTTTTCCCCTGCTGGAGCAAATTGGATCATGCTTTGCTGTTTTTTTTTGCCTTCCTCTGGATCAACTGTGGGTATAGGATTGTATATATAGGGTTGTATAATTTTTATATTTTTTTCCTTCTATTGGTTGAACTTTGTGTCTTTTTTCAACCAGACTAACTAGCTATGTAACTGTGTGAGCTAGGTGACAAATGCTACACTGTAAAGCAAAAAGGTGAAGTTCATTTTTAAACTTTTTTTATTTTCCTGGTGATATTTATTTTAAAAAACTCACCAGGAAAATAATAGTTTAAAAAGATCACGATTGCACCTTTTTTTGCTTTATGATATGACATTGGTCACATAGGTCGCATTTATTCTACTTTTTTATTGCAAACAAAAGGAATAAAAAAAAATACACACACATATATATATATATATATATATATAAATATATGGCTAAAAACAAAGAAACAAAGAAATAAAAAGGTTTTATATATATATATATATATATATATATATATATATATATATATATATATATATGTGTGTATTTTTTTTTATTCCTTTTGTTTGCAATAAAAAAGTAGAATAAATGCGACCTATGTGACCAATGTCATATCATAAAGCAAAAAAAGGTGCAATTGTGATCTTTTTAAACTATTATTTTCCTGGTGATTTTTTATTCCTATTATATTTAAGCCATTAATTAATCATTTTTGTTAACTTTTTTTATTTTATTTGTATTAAAAAAAATAAAAGTTATTTTACCTATGTGATATGTAACACATTTCATACCGTAAAGCAAAAAGTTGAAATCGGGAACATTCTCAACTATTATTTTCCTGGTGATATTTTTATAGCCATTCGTTTTTTTTTTTTTTTTTTTTTCATTTCATTTATTTTGTTTTCAACAAAAAAAAAATCGAATAAAAAAGCATGTATTTTACCCATATGACACATGTGTTTCCACCTAGGTGACAGATTTATTACTGTAAAGCAAAAAGTTGAACTTTTTTAAAGTAATTTCTTAGCCATTTTTTCCATTTTATTTGTTCTGTTGGCATTAAAAGAATACAATAAAAAAAATTATATATATATATATATATATATATATATATATATATATATATATATATAATTTGTAAATAGCTTTGCAATGCTTTATAGCAAAATCACAATTTTGGTGTCATTATTAATAAGTAAAAAAGCCAAAATAAAATTAATATAATTTTTATCTACAGTAAGAGATCATTTATTATATACGTCATGCCATGGATCGCATCCCAGAGGACATTTGGCAGGTGGCAAGGAGGTGATATGAATATCTCTGAAGTGGGAACGACCACACATGGATTAAAATTTGGCTGGTCCCTGCTGAACCGGCCAATTTTAGATCCATATATGGCCAGCTTAGCAGAGCCTCTCCCAGCAATTTACATTGGAATGCTGCGTTCGAGCAGTTCTGAGCTCAAATGCAAAAGGCAACGCTTGAAAACAACACCTGTCTAGGTGAGCCCTAGAGGAGATTGAATAATCAGATTGTAACCTGAATAGAGAAAACACAAGTTCACTTTAAAAAGACATGTAACATGCATTCCAGTCTTATCTGCTCCCCTGCAGAATAATGGAGGGCTGATGATGAAGTGGAGTAAAGTTCAAGTTGAAGAAGTTGAAGTTCTCTGGAAGTTCCTGTGCTAGACTTAGTTGGTCATATCGCAATTAACCAGTTCAACTCTCACACCAATACATCTGCTATGGACCGGAGTAATTTTTACATTTCTGCTTTGGCTCATAATATAAAAAAAAAATATGCGTATGTGTATATATATATATTATATTGTCAAAAGTACTGGGATGATGGCCTTTACACGCACATGAAATTTAATTGCGTCCCAGTCTTAGTCCATAGGGTTCAATATTGAGTTGGCCCACCCTTTCCAGCTATAACAGCTTCAACTCTTCTGGGAAGGCTGTCCACAAGGTTTAGGAGTGTCTATGGGAATGTTTGACTATTCTTCCAGAAGTGCATTTGTGAGGTCACGCACTGATGTCGGACAAGAAGACCTGGCTCGAAGTCTCCGCTCTAATTCATCCCAAAGGTGTTCTATTGGGTTGAGGTCAGGACTGTGCAGGCCAGTCAAGTTCCTCCACCCCAAACTCACTCATCCATGTCTTTATGGACCCTGCTTTGTGCACTGGTGCGCAGTCATGTTGGAACAGGTAGGGTCCATCTGCAAACTGTTCCCACAAAGTTGGGAGCATGAAATTGTCGAAAATGTCTTGGTATGCTGACTAAGGGGCCAAGCTCAACCACTAAACAACCTCACAACATAACCAAATGATTTGGATGCCCATGGATGAGTGAGTTTGGGGTGATGGAACTTGACCTCAACCCGATAGAACACCTTTGGGATGCATTAGAGCGGAGACTGCGAGCCAGGTCTTCTTGTCCAACATCAGTGCCTGACCTCACAAATGCTCTTTTGGAAGAATGGTCAAACATTCCCATAGACACACTCCTAAACCTTGTGGACAGCCTTCCTAGAAGAGTTGAAGCTGTTATAGCTGCAAAGGTTGGGCCAACTCAATATTGAACCCTACAGACTAAGACAGGGATGCCATTAAAGATCATGTATGTGGAAAGGCGGGGGTCCTAATACTTTCGACAATATAGTGTATATATTATTAAAACTTTCTTTTAGCCCAGGTCCACACTGCTGCAGGATTGAAATCATGCAAGTTCAGTTGAACCTTACCTGCCAGAACACACTGACCGGCACACACAGCCCTTGGCTCAAGTGCTGATTGGGTGATGATTTTTCAGCATGCTGTTTAGGTTGAACTGGCCTATATATTCAGCCCCTATGTACCAGCCTTTAGAGTTCTTTCAGAGGGCAGTAGAGCCATGACTGATAGGCATTCAGGAATTTTACAGGACCACACTGCAACTTTCAGCCAAGCATTTAGCTTTCGGTTGTGGTGCAACCTCATTGATCCCAATGGTTGAGTTTGCCTGCTACAGTGATTTCCAGCTTTCATATAGGGATCTTCTCAGTTTCGCTCTGAGGTTCTTACATTGGTCCAAGCTAAGAAATATATGTAAGTACATAGAAATCACCAAACCTAAACTTCAGCTTTAAAAAAAAAAGAGTCCTAGCAGATGGAAAAGAAGGTCAAAGACAAATGAGGATTTGGAAACAGTTGACCAATTTTGGGGAAGACGGCCTGGAATGAAAGCAAATTCTTTTCGAATGATGAGACAACTCCAAAAAAATGTTTTAAGAAAAACGTAGACGGGGTCCACCAGGAAACTGAGAGAGACCGCCAAGAGAGAGAAACTGAGAGCAGATTGTGATGTCTGAAAGGGTTCAGGAAGTTCCGTCGTGAAATGTGGTGTCGTTGATAAACTAAGACCTTCTATATTTAGTCGTTACTATGTATGTTCCAGTTATAACAAGAGTTGTATGGAAGTGTTTTGTGGTTTGTAGGAAGCTGACTCAGGCCCAGAGAAAGGCAGAGAGAGTTCTGGAAATGCATTAGCACATTCTCAGAGATTGGGTTAAAACCTAATGGAAACTTTTCATGGGGGGGGTGGGGGGAGAGGGGTCGTTGGGTTTGAGTCACTTATTGTCATGCAGACAGAACTGTCATATCCAAGTAAAGAGGCAGGACCCTATCAGGGGGAATCTCTCGTCGACTCACCCTGTTCCCACATCTCATTTCTGAATCAACCAATGCAGAAAGTTTGAAGATTAAGCGATACCCTTTATTGGCCAACAATGCATGGCTGACATGGTCCTCTACTATCTCTATGAATCAGTCGTAAAAATATTCACACTAGGCTAAGGCTTTTGTCTCCCGAATATTTTCTCTGTGTGTCTGACTTACATCTGGTCAGTTTACTCAGCCTGTCAATTCTTTGTCATCTTTTGTGTCGTAATTCCTATTCTTTTCAACTCTGTATTCAAACTACACGTGTCGACCTGTAATAGCTTGTTCATCATTCCTATTGGAATTCGGGCATGCAAATGCTGCAATGTTTGATCTTTTGGTGGATACTCATAACACTATCTAATATGTAGCAAAGTCCAGGGGGGCCCGGAAGCCCAATGGTAACCTCCAGAGTTAAGGACAGCTGACATCCTTCAATGTAGAGTGGGTTACAAGGCATGGTGGGTGTAATGCAAGATGAACAGGTGGGCTTCAGACACTTTTTGAATGCAAAGAGTTTTATTGTCTCTTAAAGTGGTTGTAAACCCTTACAAACCACTTTGACCTACAGGTAAGCCTAGATTAAGGCTTACCTGTAGGTCCAAGAAATATCTCCTAAACCTACATGGTTTAGGAGATATTTGCCAAAACACAGGCACCGCTGTCAACGATATGCCGCGAGTGGCGGCTCCTGTGCACATGCGCGGGAGTGACGTCATCGCGGCTTCGCCGAATGACAGCGCCGGAGCAGCGAGACCCACCGCGAAGATGGAGGCTCCGTACACAAGGGGACAGCGGTGACTTCGCTGGCTTCTGTGTCAGGTAAGTGACACATAATGGACTACTATGCGATGTAAAACCCATCAGGGTTTACTTCCTCTTTAAACAGAACTGTGGGAGAGAGGATTAGGAACAGGACACCCTTAGGTAGATGTAATGTTAACTGGCAAACTCCGAGACTTCTATCGGTAGACAGCTCTACAGGTGAAGGCCTCCAGCTGGACACCACTTCTGTATAAGCAGGGAGCTGTCTCCTATGCCAACAATCTTGTAGCTAATGCCGGCCATACACGGTTCGAATTTCGAAAGAATTTTCTTTCGAAAATCGTATCTAAGAATTTTCGTATGAATTTCGCACCATTAGTGGGCTGCAGCAACAGCCGATTTTCGCGCGAAAATAAAATTTGAGGAATCGGACATGTTGGAAATTTTTAGAAAAACGAACGATTTTCTAATCAATGATGGGAGAATCGTGCGAGAAACGTAATAAGAAAAGAAAATGTACGGAGATAAAAGAAAATGTACGGAGATAAAAGAAAATTTACGGAGAGAAAAGAAGATTCCCAGCCAAGAAAATTCTTTTCTGTAGCAACATGAGGTGAAATTGAAGGCTTGGTCGGCCGAATTTCGAAAATCAATGGTGGCATCATCGGATCACAAAAAATACGAATTTTCTGATTTTGAAAAGAAAATTCGTTCGAAATTCGACCGTGTATGGCCTGCATAACGGTAAAGGTACTCAACTATCTGCAACACAAACAGTTCTCTTTACCCCACACTCACTCACTGTAGGTCTGACTCTTCACACATTGAGCTCTTTTTTTTTTTTTTTATTAAAAAGGTCTTACACTATGAAGATTTCTCTTTTCCTTCCCATTGTTTCAAGCTGGGAGCTGATATTATTAACCCCTTCATGCCTGAACCTTTTTTTTTCACACGTAACAAATCAGTATTTTTGTTAGAAAATGACTTAGAACCCCCAAATATATATATATATTTTTAGCAGAGACCCTAGAGACTAAAATGGCAATTGTTGCAATATTTTATGTCACACGGTATTTGTGCAGTGGTTTTTCGAATACAATTTTTTTGAAAGAAATACCGTATATACTCGAGTATAAGCCGAGATTTTCAGCCTCTTTTTTGAGGCTGAAAGTGCCCCCCTCGGCTTATACTCGAGTCATCGCTGTCTGCCCGCTCGATCAGCGTGTCGAGCAGACAGACAGCGGCCATTCTATTCAAAAGCCGCGCCTCCGGCTCCGCCTTCGCCTGTGATAGGCGGAACACTGAATTTCCCAGCAGCCTGTGTTCCGCCTATCACGGACGTCGTATCATCCTCGTACTACGGACGAGGATGATACGACGTCAGTGATAGGCGGAACACAGGCTGCTGGGAAATTCAGTGTTCCGCCTATCACAGGCGAAGGAGGAGGCGCGGCTTTTGAATTTTACAATGGCCGCCGAAGAGGGCACGGGACGGAGGCAAGGCAAGGCACGACACGACGGCAAGGCACGGCACGGCACGGGACGGCACGGGACGGAACGGAGGCAAGGAGGCAAGGCACGGGACGGAGGCTCGGGACAAAGGTAGGCTGGACACACACACACACACACACACACACACACACACACACACACACACACACACACACACACACACACATGGATACACACACACACAGGGATGGGTGGATGGATGGAGACACACACAGGGATGGATGGATGGATGGAGACACACACACACAGGGATGGATGGATGGATGGATGGAGACACACACACACAGGGATGGATGGGTGGATGGACACACACACACACAGGGATGGATGGACGGACACACAGGGATGGACGGACACACAGGGATGGACGGACACACACACAGGGATGGACAGGCATGTCTCACCCTCGGCTTATACACGAGTCAATAAGTTTGCCAGTTTTTTTGGGGGTAAATTGGGGGCCTCGGCTTATATTCGGGTCGGCCTATACTCGAGTATATACGGTACACTTTCATTAATTAACCACTTCAATACCGGGTATTTTCACCCCCTTCCTGCCCAGGCCAATTTTCAGCTTTCGGTGCTGTAACCTTTTGAATGACAATTGTGTGGTCATGCAACACTGTACCCAAATTAATTATAAAAGAAAAAACTATATTTTTTGCTTTTTGCTGTAATAAATATCCCAATTTTAAAAAACAAATAAATACATTTTTCCTCAGTTTAGGCCGATATGTATTTTTTTAGATATTTTTGGTAAAAAAATTGCAATAAGCGGATATTGATTGGTTTGCGCAAAAGTTATAGCACCTACAAAATAGGTTATTGATTGATGGCATTTTTATTGTTTTTTTCTTTTTACTAGTAATAGCGGTGATCTGCGATTTTTATTGTGACTGTGACATTGCGGTGGACAGATCGGACACTTTTCACACTATTTTGGGACCAGTGACACTTATATTTATCAGAGCTATAAAAATGCATTGATTACTGTATAAATGTCACTGGCAGGGAAGGAGTTAACACTAGGAGGCGATCAAGGGGTTAAATGTGTTACCTAGGGAGGGATTCTAACTGTGGGGGGATGGGACAGACTAGGGGAGGAGACCGGTCAGTGTTCCTATATACAAGGAACACACAATGTGTCTCCTCTCCCCTGACAGGACGTGGATCTGTGTGTTTACACACACAGATCCACGTTCCTGCTCTGCCATAATACATAAGCGATCATGGGTGCCCGGCGGACATCACAGCCACCGGGCAAGCGCATCGGCTCCTCTGTGACGTGTACCCCAGTGTACCGCCGAGAAGCCGAGGACGTCCTATGATAAACAGCACACATAGATCCAGGAGGCAGGACTTCATATAACAGCAGCCGCACTAGGTAAGCTGGAGTTATCCGCTCTGTGTAATTGATGGGCACTGAACAGGCAGCATTGATGGGCACTGGTGACGGTGAGCTGATTTGTGGTTTAATGGGCCACTTGACTAGACTTGCCCCCCAGGCCTAAGGCTGCCAGCCCTCCCCTGCTTCACTGCTGGATCCCTGGCTTGGCACTCACAGATACCCCTCAAGCTTCACCCCTGTTGACACGTTAGGTCCCTGGCTTGACACTCCACAAGTGTCACCTCTGCTGTACTGCTGAGTCGCTGACTTGGCACGTACTGATGCTTTCCCACTTCTTCACCGTCCTTGGTTGGCGAGAAGTCTGCTCTGGTACTGGCCTCAGCTCACTCACTGTGGTCTCCGGTAGCAAAATGGATGGTCCCTTTGTGGTGACAGCTTCCCCTCTACCTCCGACCATGACAGGTTCCCCAGCTAGAGGAAAGGCTACTTCTGGTTGGACTACAAGCCAGCAGTCCCAACCCTGCACTACTTCTGGATAGGCTCTCAGCTAGCCTAGCACCCAGATGTTCCTGGGATAGGCCTTAGGTTTTTGGCCTAGCAGCCCGTGGCAATACGACACACGTCCACCCAGACAACCATCCAGGTGGCACAGAACCCCGATCTTCTGACTCCACCCAAATAAATAGGTTCTCCCAGCAGACCAAGGGACCCAAGAAAATCCCTGCCCATTGGCTGAGACCCCCCATTCATTCCTAATCTGTCCTTGCAGTGCCCTTGTTTTATTTAATGTCAACAGATACCTGGCCATCTAGTGACAGAAAAGAGAAGTGCAGCAATTCAGAATTAGGGCGAAATCACTTGACTTCCTAACAATCAGTCAAGGCAACTACCACTTGGCAAACAAATTTAATAGCAACCCTGTCTAAACATAAGGGTTCTACAAACAATTACCGTATTTATCGGCGTATAACACGCACCCCAAGTTTAGGAGGGTATTTAAAAGAAAAAAACTTTTAGGAGGGAAGGTAAACGTACATTTAAATGCCCATCAATGCAGCCTTGTCAGTGTCATTTGCAGCCTTCCATTGCAGCCTTGTCAGTTATTTGCAGGCTTGTCAATGTCTTTGTCATTTTAAAAATGGCCCCGCCGAGATACAGAGCGGATGTCCTGTGTATCTCGGTGGCTTTCGGGTATTTTCGGCTGCACTCTGCCATTCTCGGCTATTTTTGGCCCTTCTTGCCTATTTTCGGTCACACTCGGCCGTTCGGAAAGCCGAAAGCCGCCGAGAACGGCCGAATGTGGCTGAACGGCCGAATATACCCGAGAAAGGCCAAAAATACCTGAAAGCCGCCGAGAGCGGCAGAGAATGTTAGGAACGGCGGAGGATCGGTGTATAACACACACCCCCAATTTCCCCCAGATTTTAGGGGAAAAAAAGTGCGTGTTATACGCCGATAAATACGGTAATTAAACTGGCCAGTAACACAAGAAGCTTTTCTATAACAACCATATCAAGGATACTGGGAGTTGTTTTCTAGACAGTAGTGAGTACTTAAGCCTTTTGCCATGGGTTTCAGGTGGAGGTGTTCCTTAACTCCTTCATGACCAGAGGTCAATGAAGCCTAGGGTGCCCAGACTAAATTAGCATGGCCAGTACTCATCAGGTAAAGTGGACTGTCACTCAAACAACACACCTTGATCCGCCTTACTTTTGATTGACAGTGCACAGTGGTGGGTGGATTCTAAAGCTGCTATTGGACTGAATGGCACCCAAAATGACAAAGGCCGGCCTCGTTTTCCAATGGTAGAAATGGACTGTACAATGGGTTTTGCAAAATACAGAACAAGCGCATTTCAACTCAACAGCATTTTTTCATGTACTAGGCTTGGTGGTGAGCCATCTGGGAGGAATTCATAAAGGGTTTCGTAGACCGACTTTAGAATTCTGGAGATGCACAGAAATTGTCGGTGCTTGGTGTGCTTGTGGATAGATGCAGTGTAATACGGCGGGCAGAAAACCCCCGGATTTCAATTGCAGTAACAAGAATATATTGTAACAGAAGTCCAGTAATACAAAACAGACCCGGCGGGAAGGTAACCCAACTGGGAATACTCACAAGTTTCAGCAGTGATGAGGATGTGGAGCGAAAACCCAGAGGTGCCGACAGCATCTGTCTCAAGGAGTGGTCTGCAGTCTGACTGGTCTGTACCCAAATGGGGAGGCTTCTGGGGAGGCTTCTGGGAAGGATGGCATGTCACTGCATTTTCCCTACTCCTCCAGAACCTTTCCCTGATGCTAAGCACTGTCCCCTGACAGACGGGTGACCTGTCTCTACTCTAACCACTCGCAAAATGCCAACCCCGGGAGCCAGGGACTTAACCACTTGTAATCAAATCATGTACCTTGTACGTCATTTGACTTAAATTGGTTGCACTGGCAGCTGCAGGCATCACCCCAATACCGTTTGTTATAGCTGGTGGTCGGCTCTCTTATAATAACAATCATACTAGTTAATTAGCCACTCGATTGCTATTACAAGCAGTGTGAGGGGATGTCCCCCCCCCCGCCGCCTACTTCCACGGCTCTCTCAGCCTCTCCCACCCAACTGGGAGACCCCCCAGTTACTAGTCACCATGTCCGCCGGCTAGTCGGAGACCCATAGAAAGCTGGGATAAGCTTTGATCAGGTCTCCGCTATAATAGCCCGGAAGCAATGACATGAAATCACTTCCAGTTTACCCAGACGTCAACGACACAATTTTTTGAGGATCAAAACTATTAAAAACTATCGTGGGGTTTTGAATGTTTTTAAGGGCAGAGGAGGGATTTGGGGTCTTATGAACCCCAGATCCCTTCATAAACAGTACCTCTCATGTGCCTATTTGCTGTCAAAAGGGATGTTTACATTCTCTGTGACAGCAATAAAAGTGATCCAAAAAAAAAAAATGAAAGCAACAGTGTAAAAATAAAAAATAAAATAAATGAATAATTTAACAAAAATTCAAGTTCCCCATCCCCCTGTACGCAAATAGCGATCGTCTTAAACATGTGAGGTATTATCTTGAACGTCAGATCGTAGGCAGTAATTCTAGCACTAGACATTCTGTGTGACGCTTGTAACCTGTAAAGACTTTTTTCCCAAAAATTGAGTTTGAAAAACAGCTGCGCTAATACTGTGTGATATAAAAATAAATTGCAAAATCCACCAATTTATTCTCTAGGGCCTCTGCTTTAAAAAAAATATATATAATATTTGGGGGTTCTAAGTAATTTTCTAGCAAAAAGACCTGATTGTTAAAAGTAAAGGAAATGTGCCAGAAAAGGCCTGGTCTTCAAGTGGTTGAATAGACTCTACCTGACCTGACCAAAGTCACACAGGGTGCCAGCATCCATGTGAATAATGCCGCGTACACACGAGCGAATTGTCTGGCGTACTTAGTCCGGCAAACAATCCGGTGGATAGTCCGGCGGACTTTCTACCAAACGGACTTGGCCCCACACGGACACACAGAAAGTCCAGTGTTTGCTAGCGCGATGACGTACAGCACGTACGACGGGACTAGAAAAAGGAAGTTCAATAGCCAGTAGCCAATAGCTTCCTTTTTTCGTACTTGCTTCTGAGCATGCGTCATTCTTAGTCCGCCGGACTAGCATACTCACGAACGTATTGTCTGCTGAAACCCAAGTCCGGCGGAAAGATTGGAGTGCAAAACTACTTTCTAAGTCCGCCGGACATTACGCTGGAAAAGTTCGCTGAAGCCCACACATGATCGGATTGTCCACTGGAATGCGTTTCGGCGGACTAAGTACGCCGGACAATTCGCTCGTGTGTACGCGGCATAACTGTCTCTCTGTGACTGAGGAAATCATAGAGGAACTACAGACATGTCCAAAAGTTTTAAGAATGACACAAATATTATTTTAACAAAGTCCGCTGCTTTAGTGTTTTTAGATCTTTTTGTCAGATGTTACTATGGTATACTGAAGTATGATTACAAACATTTCATAAGTGGGGCTTTTGTTGACAATTACATGAAGTTTATGCAAAGAGTCAATATTTGCAGTGATGACCCTTCTTTTTCAAGACCTCTATAATTCCCCCTGGCATGCTGCCAATCAACGTCTGGGCTATATCCTGAATAATGGCCCATTCTTGCTTAATCAATACTTGGATCTTGCCAGAATTTGTGGGGTTTTTTGTTCACCCACCTCTTGAGGAATGACGACAGGTTGGGAATAAGGTCTGGGGAGTTTCCTGACCATGGACAAAAAATGTTGATGTTTTGTTTCCCAAGCCACTTAGTTATCACTTTTGCTTTATGACAAGGTGGTCCATCATGCTGGAAGACATTGTTGGTCACCAAACTGTTCTTGGATGGTTGAGAGAAGTTGCTCTCAGAGGATGTTTTTGTACCATTCTTTATTTATGGCTGTGTTCGTAGGCAAAATTGTAAATGAGCCCACTCCCTTGGCTGAGAAGCAACCCCACACATTAATGGTCTCAGGGTGCTTTACTGTTGGCATGGCACAGGACTGATGGTAGCGCTCACCTTTTCTTCTCTGGACAAGTTTTTTTCCAGATGTCCCAAACAATCGGAAAGAGTATTCATCAGAGAAAATGACTTTACCCCGGTCTTCAGTTATCCAATCCCTGTGCCCTTTGCAGAATATCAGTCTGCCCCTGATGTTTTTCCTGGAGAGAAGTAGCCTCTTTGCTACCCTTCTTGACACCAGGCCATCCTCCAAAAGTCTTCTCCTCACTGTGCGTGGAAATGCACTCACACCTGCCTGCTGCCATTCCTGAGCAACCTCTGCACAGGTGGATCCCCCCGATCCCGCAGCTGAATCAACTGTAGGAGACGGTCCTGGCACTTGAGGGACATCCTTGGCCACCCTGAAGCCTTCTTTACAAATGCAATGGGAATGTTTTTTTATGGGATTATGTTTATTTTCATGGCAAAGAGGGACATCTGACCACTCTTCATAACATTTTGGAGTATATGCAAATTGCCATAAAAAAACGGAGGCAGCAGACTTTGTGAAAATGAATATTTGCGTCATTCTCAAAACATTTGGCCAGGGCTGTAGGTTCCTCTTGAGTTCTTCCTCCATCTGCATTGCCATTGTGGACGAGCGCCACCTGCAGTGGAGAATATAGACTTCACCTGCCTACATGCAGTCAGTGGGCCTGATGAGAAACTAGCCTCTCAGTTTCCAATCAGGCTTTACCCACCATTACTACAGAAATCCTTGGTCATGTGCTTGTCAGTTGGGGGGGGGGTCAGTGGTTGGGGAAGGAGAGCACCGAGCAAGGAGTGTCTGGTATGGACCGTCCGAACTCAGTACCCGGCACAGACAAATACATGAATCACCCACAAGCACCAACAACTACAGTGCATCAGTTGATGGAAATTCTTAATGGTGTCTACAACACCCTTTATGAATTCCTCCTAGATGGCTCACCACCAAGCCTGGAACATGAAGAAGATGTTGTTGAGTTGAGACGTGCTTGCTCGGTATTTTGCAAAAGTGTAGATCAAAATCCATTGTTGCGTTTATTACAGTCCATTTCCACGAATGGGAAAACGAAGCCTGTTTGCGTCATTTTGGGTGCATTGACCTATAGCTGATCATCAGGTCAACTCGAATGAAGCCTTTGAAAGCCGCAAAGTGCGTCATTCTACGTCAACGCACGTTAATGCATGCTTTCTGGTGTGATCAAGCTATTAGTTGACATAAAGTGAGCAGAGAAATTGCCTAGAACAGATTAATAAGTAGTCGCAATTGTTAGGGAAGATGTTTCCCTTGAAAAAAAAAAGTCATACAATATCAATTTTGACTTTTATAAATAACCCCCTTGACTTGGTATCACCTCCTTCCCCCCTACGTCCCAATTAAATGGCGTTGTGAAGTGTTTGCTTGCTCAGCATAATGCATTGTATTAATCAGGAGAGATGCCAACTGGAAGGAACTGCTAACACGCCAGATATGTGCAGCCAGCGGAAAATCTGATCGTTCGGGCCCTTTACACTATACACGATTCCTTGGATACATCAAATAAGCTTTGTGTCACCTATCTGTTACATAACACGCCTCTGTGAATTAATTAGATGGTATAAAATGACTCACTATGTTCTGACCTACTTAACCATACCGAAGGATTCCAATAAGTAGATGCTGAGTACTCTGTTCGGTGACAGATGTAGGGGAATTCCGCTTTGTAGAAGTTCAAAGGAGAGTTTTGGACTTTTCTCAAAAATGGTGAAAAAGACAACCAGTTCTCTGACATTAGCAATTCAAGAGTACTTTGTCATAGAACATCAAAGTTCTATGACAAATACCCTACTACTTGTTGAAGGACGGAGACAGATTTGTTCAAGCAAACACCCAAGTCTCCATCAACATCCTCCATGGTCTCCATCTACTTTCTAGACAGACATCCTGGCTCAGAAACAATGTTCACAAATGTCTGACACATATCAGCACCTGCTGCATCCTATCACCTTGTGACTTGCTGGAACATTACAGCGCAGTCTGGTCACATGTGCAATCTGGTCACATGGGTGGAGTGGACTGAGAAAATGCTTCCTCCTGACTGCAGCAGACATATAAAATCATCTTTTTTTTTTGAACCAGACCTTTTTCCTTTATATTAACCTGCTAATCCTGCCAGTAACACAGTAGGTTCCTGTCCTAGGGTGACAATGCTCACTAACCATACTCACTATATGGAGGAACAGCAACCAAGGCCACTCACTTGTGCTTTGGACTACAAAACTCTCCTCTGCTTACCTCCATAACACATGGGGAGGTTTTCTGCAGTGCACAGAGGTTAAATTCAGTGGCGGTGCACCGATTAAGGGTGCACGGAAGCCGCCCCCTCTCTCCTGCCACCCTCTCTGTGTAGAATGGATAGATTCATGTATGATATGGGCACAGACTGCATATAATGGGCACAGAGGCCACATAAGATGGACACAGAGGCTGCATATGATGGGCACAGAGGCTGTATGTGATGGGCACAGGTTGCATATGATGGGCACAGAGGCTGCATATGATGGGCACAGAAGCTGCATATGATGGGCACAGGCTGCATATGATGGGCACAGAAGCTATATATGATGGGCACAGAAGCTGAATATGGTGAGCACAGGCTGCATATGATGAACACAGAGGCTGCATATGATGGGCACAGAAGTTGCATATGATGGGCACAGGCTGCATATGATGGGCACAGAAGCTAGATATGATGGGCACAGAAGCTGCATATGATGAGCACAGGCTGCATATAATGAACACAGAGGCTGCATATGATGGGCACAGAGGCTGCATATGATGGGCACAGAGGCTGCATATGATGGGCATAGAAGCTAGATATGATGAGCACAGGCTGCATATGATGGGCACAGAGGCTGCATATGATGGACACAGAGGCTGCATATGATGGACACAGAGGCTGCATATGATGGGCACAGGTTGCATATGATGGGCACAGAGGTTTCATATGATGGGCACAGAGGCTGCATATGATGGGCAGAGAGGCTGCATATGATGGGCAGAGAGGCTGCATATGATGGGCACAGAAGCTGCATATGATGGGCACAGAAGCTAGATATGATGGGCACAGAAGCTAGATATGATGAGCACAGGCTGCATATGATGGGCATAGAGGCTGCATATGATGGGCACAGGCTGCATATGATGGGCAGAGAGGTTGCATATGATGGGCACAAAAGCTGCATATGATGGGCAGAGAGGCTGCATATGATGGGCAGAGAGGCTGCATATGATGGGCACAGAAGCTGGATATGATGGGCACAGAAGCTAGATATGATGGGCACAGAAGCTAGATATGATGAGCACAGGTTGCATATGATGGGCATAGAGGCTGCATATGATGGGCACAGGCTGCATATGATGGGCAGAGAGGTTGCATATGATGGGCACAGAAGCTGCATATGATGGGCACAGGCTGCATATGATGGGCACAGAAGCTAGATATGATGGGCACAGAAGCTGCATATGATGGACACAGAGGCTGCATATGATGGACACAGAGGCTGCACATGATGGACACAGAGGCTGCATATGATGGGCACAGGCTGCATATGATGGGCACAGAGGCTGCATATGATGGACACAGAGGCTGCATATGATCTGCACTGAGGTTGCATATGATGGGCACAGAGGCTGCATATGATGAGCATAGAGCCTGACCCGCTATCAGGATGGGGTAAGTGCTGGTCAGACGACGAGCAGGCAAGTGGGGGGGGGGGGGGGTCACTGTGTCTGCATATGATGGGCACAGGCTGCATATGATGGACACGGGCTGCATTTGATGAGCACAGTGGCTGCAATTTATGGGGAACAGTGGCTGCAATTGATGTATTTTTTTCAGTATTTTTCTGAATTTTTCAGTTTGTTTGCCCCCCCCCCAAAAAATTTTTTGAGCACCAGCCGCCACTGGTAAAATCATTGGGGCTCATAACACTGCTTGAAATTTGAGTGCAGCGCATGCAAAGTGTACAAAACGTTAGAAGATCCCTGGCAGAATCAACAATTATTTATTTATCATTATTTCTGATATGACAACACTCTATACTCTATATATAGATATATAAATATAATATACAGTATATATATTTTTAGATATATATATATTTTAGTCTACAATTATTTCTTGGGTAATAGTCTAATATTTAATATTACATTACTGTATATGCTAACCCTCTGGGCTGATTAAGCCCCTGACCCGGAACATGCATGCAAATCAGGAAATTCCACGAAAAACCCCAAATTCCTGATATGTGCATCGGATGTGGGAAGGAGTTAATCTGGAAATATTTTTTTATGGGGCGTGTTGCGTAATGTTCCTGCAGCAGAGAGGAGCGGCGGGAGCGGGTCAGGTCCACCCTCCTCTCCTCTCCACTGGCGGCCGTTCTCACATCTTACACACATGTGGGATATTTTCTGTCGGTTTCTATGTAGCTCATCACCACAACAAGGGATAAAAATAGCATCCCCCGTCCCCTTCCCCACCTGGAGGACGTCAGGACAAGGACTGGCCGGGAATGGGGAACACCGCACAGCTGGAAGACAAGACTATAAATATTAATATAGACTAATGAGAACAATGTGCCTAAATATACAGTAATTCTCCAATATTAGACTTGTTAGAAAACTATTTTCAGTTATGAGGAAGAAGATATTTTGTAATATGAAAGCATGTGCCTTTCCCTGTCCGTTTTGCACATGTGTTAAAATGGTTGTAAACCCCTTACAACCACTTTGAACTACAGGTAAGCCTACATTAAGGCTTACCTGTAGTTGCAAGAAATATCTCCCAAACCTAAAAGGTTTAGGAGATATTTGCAAGAATAGCGACACCGATGTCTACGGCACATGCGTGCCGTTTCTAATGGCGACCATGCCGTTAGTGGCGGCACCAGCGCGCATGCACGGGAGTGACGTCATCACGGCTCCGGCCAGTCAAAGCCCCGGAGCCGTGATACCTGGAAGTCACTCCGGGTATCATGGGGGCGACGGAGGTGGTGACCAGGGACCACTGCGGGGACTTCCATCTCAGGTAAGTAATTCATAATGAGCTAGTATGCTATGCATACGCTGTTTCCCCAAAAATAAGACCTAGCGTGATTGTCGGGATGGCTGCAATATAAGCCCTACCCCCCATATAAGCCCTAGTTAAAGTCCTTGTAGGTTTTATTTTCAGGGTAGGGCTTATTTTTGGGGGAAAGAGGGTAGGGCTTATTTGGGGGGTAGGGCTTATGTTGCAGCCATCACCGACAATCACGCTAGGTCTTATTTTGGTGGAAACAGGGTACTAGCTCATTATGCCTTTGCCTTGCAGGCAGGGGTGGACTGACAACTCATGGGGCCCCCGGGCAATAGAATATTATGGGGCCCAAGAGCAATGGGAGATTATGGGGACCCCGGGCAATAAAATATTACGGGGACCCCAGGCAATAGGAGATTATGGGGCCCCCAGGCAATAGGAGATTATGGGGTGTGGGGCCCCCAGGCAATAGATTATGGGTCACACAGTATATATATATATACACACACACACACACATACAGTATACACACACAGACACACAATATACACACACAGTATACACACACAGACACACAATATACACACACAGTATGCACACAGAATACACACATTGAAAAGGTACTGGAGAGGCGGGGCAGCTATAATCTTGGGATTTAAAAAAAAAAAAAACACAGATTTTTACATACTGTCCCTGGTTTTATTGAGGCTGGCAACCCTGATGGGGCCCCTTAGTGGCATGGGGCCCTCGGGCAGTGCCCGAGTGCCCAAATGGTCAGTCCGCCCCTGCTCAAGGGTGTCTTTTTATTTTTTTTTCTTAAGAGGCTTTACTTCCTCTTTAAAATGCAAATTTTAGGCCTGAAGATTAGTCAAACCCCCTCAAACATTATATATTTCCGATATGGCAGAGACCCTGAAGAATAAAATGATGGTAGTTGCAATTTTATTATGCCACATTATAACAGGCCTGGATCTAGGGGGGTACTGGGGTGGGCTGTGCCCCTCCAGATTTTAGTTGTGGCCCCCGGTTCTCTTAGACCTCCTTCCATCCACTGATCTGTCAGCCAGTCCAATATGGACAAGTGATATATGGGGGCACTCTGAAGGGGATATGTAGGAAAAAAAGGACATCAATTTTGTTTGGGAGCCACGTCGCACGACAGCGCAATTGTCAGTTAAAGCGACGCAGTTCCAAATCGCAAAAAGTGCTCTGGTCTTTGACTAGCCAAATGGTCCGGGGCTGAAGTGGTTAACAATCTATACAAATATATTTTCAGGAAAGAAACTAAGCCTATGTTTAGGTAAATTTTCTTTTTTAAATCAGCACAAGGGACGGTGCTTACATTTACTGAGAAGTGTCCCTTGTGCTGGAGCCAACTGAAATACTTGAACTCCTCTGTCCTTTGTCCCCCAGTCATACATATTAATAATGCATGACGCAACGTCATTGTGAAGCTTGAGCGGCCAAACCTCATTTCTTAAAACCAGTAAATAAAAATGTAAACATGTCACCTCTACCCCAACGCAACAAAGTGATCAGACACTATAGCTGGCTTCTGTGTTCCCCTATGGTAGCCCCCTTTCCCATATGGTAAGCAGGTCTACTGGTACTCGGTAGCCCCCAGGTCTTATACACAGTGCTAGAGTGCCTGGCTACCATGCCAGGGTAGGCGCAAACTGAGCAAAGCAAACAGGTACTTGCAATTTCACAGAGAGGAAAGGTTTCAGAATAGTCAGGGTCAAAATCTGAAGTCAAAAGGCAGGCAGGGTTCAGAGAATAGCCAATATCCAATCCGAGGTCATCAACAAGATAATCCAATCCAGCAAAGCAGACAAACAGGCAGCTTGATCAGGTATTACACACATTATCACAAGCATGAGACTGCAGGCTTGGCTGGCTTAAATCAGGTTTGGTCTCCACCCAGAGAATGGAAAACAATCATTTACCTTGCAGGTGAACAGACAGACAGGGAGAATGCCACAGCCAAAACCAGGATGCTGGGATAAGGAGCAGGAGCACTAGACA
Source organism: Lithobates pipiens (assembly GCF_037356315.1). Classification (NCBI taxonomy): domain Eukaryota; kingdom Metazoa; phylum Chordata; class Amphibia; order Anura; family Ranidae; genus Lithobates; species Lithobates pipiens. Next base: position 601,320,947 of record NW_027507903.1, read on the forward strand.
CTTGTGACAAATTACTTTTACAGAGGATGACTTGCAAAATATTACTTCCCAAGATATTTTTAATAAAATAAAGTAATTGTTTACTATAATGTGCGTTTTTATATTATTTTTTATTGTTATTATTTTATATTTTTTTAAATATTGTTTTATATTAATTTCGTATAGAGGGGGGCCCCTGCTGTCAAGGGAGCCTAGGCAAGTTGTCCCTTTTGCCCCTTTATAAATTCGGCACTGATTATGGCTTCCATCCATGAAAAGCGCTCTTTATATGGAGGAGGTACCTTTCATTCATACGCCTGTTCTCCAATCATAGATCATTTTTCATTCATGGAAGCTATAGTACGGCATCTATGAATGGAGCAGGGGGGCCGGAAGGGAAGGTATATTCAGTATTATTGCTGCGGGGTATGGGGACTAGGTGGTGGGTGGGTGACACCGAGGATTTCATCTATGACGACCGGCACCAGCACAAGAACACTTCTCATTAAATGTAAGTATTGTCCCGTTGATTTAAAAAAAAAAAAAAACCCTAAGATTAGGCTTTCATTTTGGAGCACGCAAACAGAATATATTACCCATTTCTTCATAAGCATAAAAGATGAGGTTGCATCAAATAAGTAGTTACCCAACATGTCAAGCCTTTACAGGTCAACAGGTCAGAGTAAACTGTGAATGATTGCAATAATATTATTGCTGTCACTCATGGAAATATGTAACATATGTTGCGCAATTTTTTTCTTTTTGTTGCTCAAATATTTTTTTTTTATGTCATTTTATTTCTATTACATGGGACCAATAGCCACCTATGCGATACCTTATTACTGGTGACAGGTTCTCCTAAAGGAGACATCATGGGTCTATTAGACCCCCAGTGTCACATGTGCACCCCCCAATGTAGCTGATCAAGCACAGATCGTACGCCTTACGTTGGTGGCATGGAAAAGGTTAAATTGAGTAGCAGGAATGGCCTCCTAGCTCCTCTCTGTCATCCTGTATTGTCTGTAGATAGTCTATTGCTCTCATGTTCACCTTTGTCACTTGTCATTTTCAGACGTGTAAACTAAGATGTTATAACAAGCACAGAGTTGTACAAGACATTACATAAGGACTCAGCCCTATTAGTAATATATACACAAACGGTGCCTAGACAAAACTGTATACAGCTCAATGTTATTCTAATCTTTAAACTAATAAAACTACAGTGAACAAACAATTGGGTTAATTTATACCAACCCAGTGGGAATTAACGTTTTTACTGCCACCACCGTCGTATAGCGGTGTTGGCAGGACGTGACAGTAAATCTGAAAAGCCAATCGTCGGCTGTCAGATGGAAACAATCCAGCGGCTGTGCAATCACCAGATTGCTTCCACACACCTCTGTATATGTCGGTTCCCTCCGTTCGCATGCAGGCCCCCACCATGTTTCCTGAGCTCTGTGTGCCCATTGGCGAACCTGGGACCAACATGGTAAGTCCTGTCGGGTAGAGGGGAGAACAACTTCCTGAGGCAGGTCCCCAGTTCCCAACAACTACAGTCAGTGCCGGGACAAGGTCACCCAGGGCAAAGATGCCAAACTGTGCCCCCCTTTCCCTTAGGGTTAGAGTCAGAGTGCCCCCTACCCCTGCAATAAACCATTGCGCCAGGGGCAGCCGAACCTCCTGCCCACCCCTTGTCCCGGCCCTGACTACAGTGCTCTGTTCTTTGAAAGCTTCCTCCTGTGGCATGTCCCAGTTTCCAACAACTACACTGCTCTGGTCTTTGACAACTTCCTGAGGCATGTCCCCAGTTTCCAACAACTCTACTGCCCTGGTCTTTTCTTCCTGAGTTTCCAACAACGGTCTTTGACAACTTCTTGAGTTTCCAACAACACTACTGCCCCGGTCTTTGACAAGTTCCTGAGTTTCCAACACCACTACTGCCCCAGTCTTTGACAACTTCCTGAGTTTCCAACAACACTACTACTATGGTCTTTGACAACTTTCTGATTTTCCATCAACTCTACTGCTCTGGTCTTTGACCACTTCCTGAGTTTCCAACAACTCTACTGCTCTGGTCTTTGACAACTTCCTGATTTTCCATCAACTCTACTGCCCTGGTCTTTGACAACTTCCTGAGTTTCCAACAACTCTACTGCCCTGGTGTTTGACAACTTCCTGGGATTCTAACAACTCTACTGCTCTGGTCTTTGACAACTTCCTGAGTTTCCAAAAACTCTACTGCTCTGTCATTGTTTCATGGGTGCACATAATTTTAAGGCTTGACATGTTGGGTCTATTTACTGGCCTCATTTTTTACATTTTATCCAAAAATTCAATAATTAACTCCAGTGTATTCCTAATGAAATTAAATGAAAAAGTCTGTATTTTATGAGGGGCTGAAACAAGTCATGCAATAAGGAAGAGTGCATGAGGTAGCAGTAGATTTGTTGGAAACTGGGGACCAGGGCAGTAGAGTTGTTGAAAACTGGGGACCAGGGCAGTAGCGTTGTTGGAAACTGCAGACCAGGGCAGTAGAGTTGTTGGAAACTGGGGAACAGGACAAAAGAGTTGTTGGAAACTGGGGACAAGGGCAGAAGAGTTGTTGGGAACTGGGGACAAGGGCAGTAGAGTTGTTGAAAACTGGGGACCAGAGCAGTAGAGTTTTGCAGAGAAGAAAGGTTTCAGAATAGTCAGGGTCAAAATCTGAAGTCAAAAGGCAGGCAGGGTTCAGGGGATAGCCGGTATACAATCCAAGATCATCAAGAAGGTAATCCAATCTAGCAGAGCAGACAAACAGGCAGCTTGATCAGGTATTACACACATTATCACAAGCATGAGACTGCAGGCTTGGCTGGCTTAAATCAGGTTTGGTCTCCACCCAGAGACTGGAAAACAATAATTTACCTTGCAGGTGGACAGACAGGGAGACTGCCGCAGCCAAAACCAGGATGCTGGGATAAGGATCAGGAGCACTAGACACTCGTGACAAATTATTTTTACAGAGGATGACTGGCAAAATATTACTTCCCAAGATATTTTTTTATAAAATAAAGTCATTTTTTTATTATAATGTATGCTATTTTTTAATTATTATTTATTTTTATTATTTTATATTTTTTTAAATATGGTTTTATATTAATTTCGCATAGAAAGGGGGCCCTGCTGTCAAGGGAGTCTAGGGAAGTTGCTCCTTTTGTCCCTTTATAAATTTGGTACTGATTATAGCTTCCATCCATGAAAGCGCTCTATGTATAGAGTAGGTACCTTTCATTCATCCGCTCGTTCTCCAATCATAGATCATTTTTCATTCATGGAAGCTATAGTATGGCATCTATGAATGGAGCAGGGGGGCCGGAAGGGAAGGTATAGTCAGAATTATTGCTGTGGGGTATGGGGACTAGTGGGGGGTGGGTGACACTGAGGATTTAATCTGTGATGACCGGCACCAGCACAAGAACACTTCTCATTAAATATAAGTACTGTCCCTTAGGTTGATTTTTTTTAAAAATCCCTAAGATTAGGCTTTAATTTTGGAGCACGCAAACAGAATATATTACCCATTTTTTCATAAGCATAAAAGATGAGGTTGCATCAAATAAGTAGATACCCAACATGTCAAGCCTTAAAACTATAGACGATTCTTTAAAAGGCATTTACATGTCAACAGTTCAGAGTAAACTGTGAATGATTGCAATAATATTATTGTTCTCACTCATGGAAATATGTAACATATGTTGTGCAATCTTTTTTTTTTTTTTTTTTTTTGTTACTCAAATATTTTATTTTTTTCATTTTATTTCTATTACATGGGGCCAATAGCCCCCTATGTGATACCATATTACTGGTGACAGGTCCTCCTAAAGGAGACATCAGAGGTCTATTAGATCCCCAGTGTCACATGTGCACCCTCCAATGTAGCTGATCAAGCACAGATCGTACGCCTTACGTTGGTGGCAGCGAAAGGGTTAAATTGAGTAGCAGGAACGGACTCCCAGCTCCTCTCTGTCTCTGTCATTCTATATTGTCTGTAGATAGTCTATTGCTCTCATGTTCACCTTTGTCACTTGTCATTTCCAGACGTGTAAACTAAGATGTTATAACAAGCACAGAGTTGTACAAGACATTACATAAGGACTCAGCCCTATTAGTAATGTATATACACAGACGGCGCCTAGACAAAACTATATACAGCTCAATGTTATTCTGATCCTAAAACGAATACAGTGAACAAACAATTGATTTCATTTATACCAACCCAGTGGGAATTAACGTTTTTACTGCCACCACCGTCGTATAGCGGTGTTGACAGGGCGCGACAGTAAATCTGAAAAGCCAACCGTCGGCTGTCAGATGGAAACAATCCAGCAGCTGTGCAATCACCGGATTGCTTCCACACACCTCCATATGTCTATGTTCCTTCCCTTCCCACGCAGGCCCCCACCACGTTTCCTGAGCTCTGTATGCCCATTGGCGAACCTGGGACCAACATGGTAAGTCCTGTCTTGTAGAGGGGAGAACAACTTCCTGAGGCATGTCCCCAGTTCCCAACAACTACAGAGCTCTGTTCTTTCTTTGAAAACTTCCTCCTGAGGCATGTCCTGTTTTCCAACAACTAAACTGCTCTGGTCTTTGACAACTTTCTGAGGCATGTCCCCAGTTTCCAACAACTCTACTGCCCTGGTCTTTTCTTCCTGAGTTTCCAACAACACTACTGCCCTGGTCTTTGACAACTTCCTGAGTTTCCAACAACACTACTATTATGGTCTTTGTCAACTTCCTGATTTTCCATCAACTCTACTGCCCTGGTCTTTCACAGCTTCCTGAGTTTCCATCAACTCTACTGCTCTGGTCTTTGACAACTTCCTGATTTTCCATCAACTCTACTGTCCTGGTCTTTGACAGCTTCCTGAGTTTCCAAGAACTCTACTGCCCTGGTGTTTGACAACTTCTGAGTTTTCAACAACTCTACTGCTCTGGTCTTTGACAACTTCCTGGGATTCTAACAACTCTATTTCTCTGGTCTTTGACAACTTCCTGGGATTCCAACAACTCTACTGCTCTGGTCTTTGACAACTTCCTGAGTTTCTAAAAACTCTACTGCTCTGTCATTGTTTCATGGGTGCACACAATTTTAAGGCTTGACATGTTGGGTCTTTTTACTCGCCTTATTTTTTACATTTTATCAAAAAATTTAATAATTAACTCCAGTGTATTCCTAATGAAATGGAATGAAAAAGTCTGTATTTTACGAGGGGCTGAAACAAGTCATGCAATAAGACAGAGCGCATGAGGTAGCAGTAGATTTGTTGGAAACTGGGGACCAGGGCAGTAGGGTTGTTGGAAATTGCAGACCAGGGCAGTAGAGTTGTTGGAAACTGGGGAACAGGGCAGAAGAGTTGTTGGAAACTGTGGACAAGGGCAGAAGAGTTGTTGGGAACTGGGGACAAGGGCAGTAGAGTTGTTGAAAACTAGGGACCAGGCCAATAGAGTTGTTGGAACCTGGGGACCAGAGCAGTAGAGTCGTTGGAAACTGGGGACCAGAGCAGTAGAGTTTTGCAGAGAGGAAAGATTTCAGAATAGTCAGGGTCAAAATCTGAAGTCAAAAGGCAGGCAGGGTTCAGAGGATAGCCGGTATACAATCCGAGGTCATCAACAAGGTAATCCAATCTAGCAGAGCAGACAAACAGGCAGCTTGATCAGGTATTACACACATTATCACAAGCATGAGACTGCAGGCTTGGCTGGCTTAAATAAGGTTTGGTCTCCACCCAGAGACTGGAAAACAATAATTTACCTTGCAGGTGGATAGACAGACAGGGAGAATGCCACAGCCAAAACCAGGATGCTGGGATAAGGAGCAGAAGCACTAGACACTCGTGACAAATTACTTTTACAGAGGATGACTGGCAAAATATTACTTCCCAAGATATTTTTTAATAAAATAAAGTCATTTTTTATTATAATGTGCGTTATTTTTTTATTATTATTTATTTTTATTATTTTATATTTTTTTAAATATGGTTTTATATTAATTTGGTATAGAAGGGAGGCCCTGCTGTCAAGGGAGCCTAGGGAAGTTGCTCCTTTTGCCCCTTAATAAATTCGGTACTGATTATAGCTTCCATCCATGAAAAGTGCTCTATGTATAGAGGAGGTACCTTTCATTCATCTGCCCGTTCTCCAATCATAGATCATTTTTCATTCATGGAAGCTATAGTATGGCATCTATGAATGGAGCAGGGGGGCCGGAAGGGAAGGTATAGTCAGAATTATTGCTGTGGGGTATGGGGACTAGGTGGGGGGTGGGTGACACTGAGGATTTCATCTGTGACGACCGGAACCAGCACAAGAACACTTCTCATTAAATGTAAAAGTACTGTCCCTTGGGTTGATTTTTTTTAAAAAAACCCTAAGATTAAGCATTCATTTTGGAGCACACAAGCAGAATATATTACCCATTTTTTGGTAAGCATAAAAGATGAGGTTGCATCAAATAAGTAGATACCCAACATGTCAAGCCTTAAAACTATAGACGATACTTTAAAAGGCATTTACAGGTCAACAGTTCAGAGTAAACTGTGAATGATTGCAATAATATTATTGTTCTCACTCATGGAAATATGTAACATATGTTGTGCAATCTTTTTTTTTTTTTTTTTTTTTTTTTTGTGACTCAAACATTTTTTTTTATGTCATTTTATTTCTATTACATGGGGCCAATAGCCCCCCCTATGTGATACCATATTACTGGTGACAGGTCCTCCTAAAGGAGACATCAGGGGTCTATTAGACCTCCAGTGTCACATGTGCACCCCCCAATGTAGCTGATCAAGCACAGATCGTACGCCTTACGTTGGTGGCAGCGAAAGGGTTAAATTGAGTAGCAGGAACGGACTCCCAGCTCCTCTCTGTCATTCTATATTGACTGTAGATAGTCTATTGCTCTCATGTTCACCTTTGTCACTTGTCATTTCCAGACGTGTAAACTAAGATGTTATAACAAGCACAGAGTTGTACAAGACATTACATAAGGACTCAGCCCTATTAGTAATATATACACAGACGGCGCCTAGACAAAACTGTATACAGCTCAATGTTATTCTGATCTTTAAACTAATAAAACTACAGTGAACAAACAATTGGTTAAATTATACCAACCCAGTGGGAATTAACGTTTTTTACTGCCACCACCATCGTATAGATTTGGTGGCAGGGTGTGACAGTAAATCTGAAAAGCCAACCATCGGCTGTCAGATGGAAACAATCCAGCAGCTGTGCAATCACCGGATTGCTTCCACACAATTCCATATGTCTTGGTTCCCTCCCTTCCCACGCAGGCCCCCACCATGTTTCCTGAGCTCTGTTTGCCCATTGCCAAACCTGGGACCGCCATGGTAAGTCCTGTCTTGTAGAGGGAAGAACAACTTCCTGAGGCATGTCCCCAGTTCCCAACAACTACACTGCTCTGGTCTTTGAAAACTTCCTCCTGAGGCATGTCCCCAGTTTCCAACAACTCTACTGCCCTGGTCTTTTCTTCCTGCGTTTCCAACAACTCTACTGCCCCAGTCTTTGACAACTTCCTGAGTTTCCAACAACACTACTACTATGGTCTTTGACAACTTCCAGGGCTGTAGAGTTGTTGGAAACTGGGGACCAGGGCAGTAGAGCTGTTGGAAATGGGGTTCAGTGCAGTAGAGCTGTTGAAACATGGGGACCAGGGCATTAGAGTTGTTGGAAACTGGGTCCAAGGCAGTAGAGTTGTTGGAAACTGGGGACTGGGGCAGTAGAGTTGTTGAAAATTGGGGACTAGGTCAGTAGAGTTGTTGTAAACTGGGGACTAAAAAAGTAGAGTTGTTGGAAACTAGGACCGGGGCAGTAGAGCTCTTGGAAAATGGGGACCAGGGCAGTAGAATTGTTGGAAACTGGGGACTAGGGCGGTAGAGTTGTTGGAAATTAAAGTTTCATGGAGAGGAAAGGTCTCATGGTTATGCAGTGATCTTCCTGTGTTTACTTACCTCCCCTCATGTGTTCAGACTAAGAGGCCAGCCACTTCCACCTGGTGGTTTTTATAACCTCTCCTCTAAGCATGGCTCCACCCCAGGCCCTATTAGGGAGCCCTATATTAACCTGTGCACTGCAGGCCATCAGTGCTGATCAACCATTGTGTATTCCTTTGTGTGTTTAGCTTCCTGTTACCCGCCATGTGCACTTCTACTGTTTTCCGTTACCGACTTTGGCGTATCTTGACTATCCCTGTTTGCCTGTGATCCTGACCTTTTGGCGTGTCCCCGACTATTCTTGTCTGCTTGTGGCCCCGACCTTGGCTTTGTCCCTCACCATCCCTATCCTCCTGTTGCCTACTGTGGGTGTGAGCTGGGGGACCCTGGGGGTCGCGACCTGGAGCCAGTTGCAGCCAAGTCCATCCTCACCACTAGAGGCTCTGGTGAACACCTGCTGGCTCTTAGACTCCGCGCCCCAGGGAATCTTACGCTCTAACCCCAGTGGGATCTGTCCCCCATCTGCAGCAGTCAGCCGTAGGGTCCACAACCTTGCGGTGCACTCCTGATCCCTACGGCATCTGACACCTCGCCTCAAGGTGACCTGACAAAAGGTTTCAAAATAGTCAGGGTCAAAATCTGAAGTCAAAAGGGAGATGCCTTAGGAAGTTGTCAAAAACTGGAGACCACAATATTATATTGCTAGAGATCACTGCTATTACAAAGCAAGAGTAAACACAAATTAAAGGAGAAGTGCAGGATTTTAAAAAAGGCCAGAGAATTGAGTGATCACATGGCCACTGATCTCCTCATTCTCAGACTTCAGTGCCACTCCAGTGCTTACTGTAGCAATAAACAGGAGAGGGGGCAGAAAAGGCTGGCTCAGGCTCTCAGCAGCTGTGCCTGCTGCCTGTAAGGCATCTGGGTGGAACCTGATATTATTGTTGGGATTCTGCCAGAGTCTGGAGCAGATCTGTGATGACAGAAGACTTTAGCGGCTGCTTTTGGGTCACAGTAGAATACAAGTAAGTGCACTCCTGTGACCAACATGAGAAATAAGGCCCCAAACTTGGACAGGAGTTGGATCCCGATGACTGGCAGATCATGACTTTAGCTGCTTCTAAATACTCAAAAAAATGCTGCAATACTCGAGAATGCTTAGAAATGGTACTAAACATCAGCTTGACTAGCTTGCATTGTCCCTAATTATCCTTTGATTTGTTTCCGTGGATGTACCCAGCCAGGAGCAATGGCAAACATTTGGTGGTATTGTACAAAGGTGAGCAGACCATGGATTGGGGTCTATGCTTCACTTCGTACATTGGGGTTGATTCACTAATACTGGAGAGTGTAAAATTAGGTGCAGCTGTGCATGGTATGAATCAGCTTCTAACTTCAGCTTGTTCAATTAAGCTTTGCCAAAAAAAACTGGAAGCTGGTTGGTTTCTGTGCAGAGCTGCACCAGATTTTGCACTCTCCAGTTTTAATAAATCAACCCAATTTTTTTATAAGCCCATAGAGACCCCTTTTTGTGCTGAACGACTACCTGCTACTCACCTCTTTACAGCGACTAGGCTCACAATTGCCAGAGCATGGACGTTTCCTGTCTATAGCTTTGAGGCAGATAAACACCGCATGAATGATAATATGGTTAACGAAAACCTGACGGCCATATTAACTAACTCCAATGAAAAGTTTCTTGGCAACCTTTAGAGATCTCACTCACACCCTTCCCATTTTGACTATCAATTGTTTGGAAATGTGATCTTTCTGTGCCCTTGGGCCCTGGGATTTCTCCAATTCATTTTTTTCTTTTCCTCCCCCCTCTCTTCTCCTTTTCTGTCTCTTTAACTCCTTTTCTTCACTGCCTACTGTGCATACTGGCTCTGTTTGCATGGCCCATTGTGTGTTTTTTCCTCTTGGTTTTTGCTTGGGGTAGTGAATCACATCCTTCCCTGTTGGCAGTTCTGTGTAATGCAGAGCTCCCCTCTGTATGTAGGTCCTGCCTAATATCTATCCTATGTATTTTATTCTTGTTTGTATATTTCGGGCTGTTTATGAAATCTGCCCACCCAAACTGTGTCTCTTTCATTTTATTGTGTATGTACTATTTGTACATTTCCACTCAGTTTTCTTGATATATGCTGTATCTTTGTATTCTCATTAAATGTTAATAAAACCTTTTGTAGAAGAGAAGTATGGCCAAAAGAGTTTTGGCCATACTTTTCTTTTAATGTACTGTATTTAGGGTCCTTGAGGGACACATAAAAAGCGGAAACTGGGGGCATGCCCCGGGAAGTTGTTAAAGATCAGAGCAGTGGAGTTGTTGGAAACTAGGGACATGCCTCAGGAAGTTGTCAAAGACCAGGGCAGTGAAATTGTTGGAAACTGGGCTCATGCCTGAAGAAGTTGTTAAAGACCAGGGCAGTGAAGTTGTTGAAAACTGGAGACATGGCTCAGGAAGATGCTAACCACCAGACCAGTAGAGTTGTTGGAAACTGGGGACATGCTCAGGAAGTTGTCAAAGACCAGGGTAGCATGGCTGTTGGAAACTGGGGACATGCCTCAGGAAGTTGCCAAAGACCAGGATAGCAGGGTTGTTGAAAACTGGGAACATGCCTCAGGAAGTTGTCAAAGACCAGAGCAGTGGAGTTGTCGGAAATTGCGGACATGCCTCAGGACATTGTCAAATACCAGGGCAGTATAATTGTTGCAAACTGGGGACATGCCTTAGAAAGTTGTCAAATACCAAGGCAGTAGAGTTTTTGGAAAATGGGGACATGCCTCAGGAAGATGCCAACCACCAGACCAGTAGAGTTGTTGGAAACTGGGGGCATGCCTTGGAAGGTTGTCAAAGACCAGGGCAGTGAAATTGATGGAAACTGGGGACATGCCTGAAGAAGTTAAAATAGAAAGGGGCTCTTAGTGGATCAAATAATGCTGGTGAGGTGGTCCCATCCCTAGTATTCTTTAAGAAAGAAAAAAGGTCCCCCCATTTGGAGTGGGCTTTTTAATGACCACCGACACCTTATAACAGTTAAAACAGATACATTCTTTATTAACAATTACAAAACAAATACATAATTCGGTCAAAGAGACCACACCACTGATGGTGTCTCTATGACAGTATACAAATCTGAACATACATGAATAAATATAAAAAGCCAACCAATAAATAAAACAAAAAATATACTCTTTTCTTATGACCCACAGCCGGCGCGTTTCTAGTTGCTGGTATCACAGAACTTTCATCAGGGGTGAAGAGCAAAGTTTAGATGGCATAATAGTAAAAGACCAGGGTAGCAGGGTTGTTAAAAACTGGGAACATGCCTCAGGAAGTTGTCAAAGACCAGAGCAATGGAGTTGTTGGAAATTGCGGACATGCCTCAGGACATTGTCAAATACCAGGGCAGTATAATTGTTGCAAACTGGGGACATGCCTTAGAAAGTTGTCAAATACCAAGGCAGTAGAGTTTTTGGAAAATGGGGACATGCCTCAGGAAGATGCCAACCACCAGACCAGTAGAGTTGTTGGAAACTGGGGGCATGCCTCGGAAAGTTGTCAAAGACCAGGGCAGTCAAATTGATGGAAACTGGGGACATGCCTGAAGAAGTTGTTAATGACCAGGGCAGTGGAGTTGTTGGAAACTGGGGACATGCTTCAGGAAGATGCCAACCACCAGACCAGTAGAGTTGTTGGAAACTGGGGACATGCTCAGGAAGTTGTCAAAGACCAGGGTAGCATGGTTGTTGGAAACTGGGGACATGCCTCAGGAAGTTGCCAAAGACCACAGTAGCAGGGTTGTTGAAAACTGGGGACATGCCTCAGGACGTTGTCAAAGACCAGAGCAATGGAGTTGTTGGAAATCTGGGGCATGCCTCAGGACAGTGTCAAAGACCAAGGCAGTAGAATTGTTGCAAACTGGGGACATGCCTTAGGAAGTTGTCAAAGACCAAGGCAGTAGAGTTTTTGGAAAAGTGGGACATGCCTCAGGAAGATGCCAACCACCAGACCAGTAGAGTTGTTGGAAACTGGGGACAAGCTCAGGAAGTTGTCAAAGACCAGGGTAGCAGGGTTGTTGAAAACTGGGTACATGCCTCAAGGAGTTGTCAAAGACCAGGGCAGTAGAGTTGTTGGAAATTGGGGACATACCTCAGGAAGTTGTCAAAGGCTGAGAGACCATTATATGAGATTGTTATGCCGCGTACACACGAGCGGACTTTTCAACATCCAAAGTCCGACGGAATGATTCCGTCAGACTATTCGATCGTGTGTGGGCTGCAACGGACTTTTGATTCGCAAAAGTCTGACGGACTTTAGAAAATGGAACATGCTTCAAATTTTTCCGACGGAACTCCGCCGGACCCGGTCCTTTTGAAAAATTTGCTCGTGTGTATGCTATTCCGACGGACTAAAACCGAGGCTAGGGCAGCTATTGGCTACTGGCTATGAACTTCCTTATTCGAGTCCAGTCGTACGTCATCACGTTCGAATCCGTCGGAGTTTGGTGTGATCATGTGTGGCCAAGTCCGCTCAGTCGAAAAGTCAGTCAGAATTCTGTCGGAACTCCGGCAGAACTCCGGCAGGACTCCTTCGGAAGTCTGTCGGACATAAATCCTCTCGTGTGTACGGGGCTTTAGAGATCACTGCTATTACATGGCTATAGGAAACACAGATTAATGTATGTAGGGTCCTTGAGAGCTGCACAAAAAGTGCCAAAGGGCTGCAGGCTAGGTACCAGGGTAGTAGACCTATAATGGTTTATTTTACTGACTTCTGGGGTTTTTTATAAGAGTTGCTTTGCCATGCTGAATGAGGTAGTAATAGCCTACAACAAATAATATTCAAATTTGTTGTAACCACCAAAGAGTGTAATTGGAATACAATGTTTTTAGATCCATGGCGTTTACTGTATATGACCAGCTTTGTGGGGTAAAGAAGGATTTTATTTTCCCCCAAGGAAGCAAAATTTGCAACAACTGGGGGAAAAGGTCAGTTTGGCCTTCCTTCCACAACCCTCAAGCCCCATACACATTATCAGATTTTCTGCAGATATTTTCCTTCAGATTTACCAAAACCATATAATATGAGGTCAAACCTTAGGAGTTTCAATTTGTATGCAATCAGGGAGGCCCTTGCACTACATGGTTTTGGTAAACCTGAAGACAAAAAACAGCAGAAAATCTGATAGTGTGTATGGGGCTCAAGAATAACAAATGTTTTTATTTTAATTGGAGTTTGTAACTTTGTAACTGGCAGAGATGATGAAATCCGTACAGTGGTAAGGCAGGGGCATCTAAAATTTGTGGCTGATCTCCTATGTATCATTGGAAGCCTCACCTGGAACATCATATAAATGAGATGTGCGTCGGCAAGCTGATCGTTTGCAGATACTAATTACGTACCGTACGTGATTGTTTCGTCATTTGCCAAACATAATTAGACCGCAGTGAATGCACTACATCTAATAAGATATAATTACATAAAGGCAATGAGCTCAACTTCCCGCAGAAATGACTGTATGATTATGTAAAATTATATAATTAGTTCCTTGCACATCACGGTAGGACCCACAAATAGACCAGCCAGTGTACTGTATATCATGCTCACCAAATGACCCGTGTAAACAAATATTCTGCCTGGAATAAAAAGAAAGCTATCAATCCCACCCACAACTATTTTTGCCGCATATTGCACAAAAATGAATCCTCCTTCCCTATGTAGAAGGCACCTTTTTTCAAATACAGGTTTTCTTTAAAGTGGACCTTTCAGTAACTATAGAACTCACAAATATATTTATCATATGTAAACAAAGGTAATACGCTTAAAACCGCTTCTATATATTGTAATTAATCACATGTGCTGAATTATACACATCTAAATATAAAGTGCCAGTGCATTAAATTAATAAATAGTCCATCAGTGCAGAGAAGCAGGGCTGGACTGGGACAGAAATTTGGCCCTGGACTTCATCCAAACCGGCACACTTACATTTTGAGTGTCCCATCACCAGCCCCCTTACAACAGAGTGTCTCATTACCAGCCCCCTTACATCAGAGTGGCCCACTGAGCCATCGGCCCACCGGGAAACTCCCGGTAGTCCAGATGGCCAGTACATGCCTGCAGAGAAAGTGCCAGTGTTGATGATCTTTT